>NC_142378.1:21255000-21360000 GCF_059441005.1 Hippichthys cyanospilos
ACATGGAATATATTACTGGATTGTTTTTTGTTTTGTTTTTTTACTTCCCTATTGCATTAATATCCTCCATGGAAACTCAGTAGTCCAAGGATGGGAAACCTTTTTCTCTATAAAAATCTGTATTACAGACGGTAAAAATATCTGGCCATGTGATTTTCATTAATTGCCTCATTTTTGCAAAAGAAGGCTACCAGTGGTGATAAGGATGTGTGTGAAAGAGAAGACATGTATACAGTACTGAATGTACAGTACTGGGTTGGCTTACCTAGTAGGGAGTTGATGCTGATGAAGTTTGAAGGAAAAGAAAGGGGACAGTGAGAAGAATACATTTGAACAGCGCTCTTCTCTAAGAACCTTTTTCACGCTTGCCTATTTATTTCCATGCGCCTTTGCTTTTACCATTCTGCAGCAAATGGCGGTAAAAGCACATCGCCCACAGAGAGTCACACATCTCCCTGCTTCATGGTGTATTTGTTTATCTTCTTATTGCTGCTGTTGCCCAAGATGATGCTGTGTTATAGCAACTTATGACTCCTATGAATTGTGCCTGTGACATTGTTGCATGAGCTTTGAATATGCAAATTAAGGGGCAAACAGGCTCACAAACACATCGATACATGCTCACACTTGTGCTTTTGTTTATATGATCAAACCTCTTCTTTGGTAATTATGCACTCAACTGTCACTTAGTTTGGCACTCCTGCACACAGTGATCTATATGGGAAATTTGTTACGGATAACCCCGAGACACGAGTGGGTTGAGGACAGAGTCAATTTTAAATGGTCCGACGAACTTCGGACCCAACTTCCTGGACGACCCGGCCAGATTCAGATCCCGAGTGGACAACCACACCTTTTGTCATGGTTGGCAGTCCGGGGCCTCCATTCTCCGCCGATTAGCCAGTAGTCTGTTTCGCTCCACCGTCCGCGCCAATGCAGCCCTGGTGTCCTTTCACACTTTTCGGGACCTCCTTAGGCGGCACTGGATGGAAGAAACTGACACTTCCTTTTCCTGAGAGGGGAAGATGGGCGGTTGGTAGCCAAAAACTACGTGGAAGGGGGACTTGCCTGTAGACGCAGAAATGTTTGAGTTGTGGGCATGCTCGACCCAAGGTAGCTGGCTAGACCAGGATGTCGGGTTTTGTTGGCACACGCAGCGCAGCGTAGCCTCCAGGGACTGGTTAGTGCGTTCGGCCTGCCCATTAGACTGTGGGTGGTATCCCGAGGTCAGACTCACCGACATCCCCATGGCACGGCAAAACACCTTCCACAACCTGGAGACAAATTGCGGTCCCCGGTCCGAAACAATGTCTGTAGGTATGCCATGGAGGTGGAACACATGGTTGGTAAGGAGGCGGGAGGTCTCCAGCGCCGAGGGGAGCCCCCTGAGGGCCACGAAGTGAGCCATTTTGGAGAACCGGTCCACGATGGTGAGTGACAGTTTTCCCCCGGGACGCCGGAAGTCCTGTGATGAAATCCAGCACAATATGGGACCAAGGTCTGGACGGGGTGGGCAGCAGCAGCAGCAAGCCGGCAGGTGGTTGGTGAGAGGATTTCCCTCGGGCACACACAGAGCAGGCAGAAACAAAGTCTATAACATCTCGCCGCCAACTTGGCCACCAAAACCGACAACTGATCAGAAAAAACATTTGACTGATTCCGAGATGGCAGGCTAACTTTGAGTCGCGCCCCCACTGCAGCACAGGGGTGCGGAGGTGGGGTGCCACAAACAGCTTCTCCGGTGGACAGTCTGTGTGACTCTGCCCCGCCTCCTTCTTTACCTGCTCCTCCAGGGTCCCGAGGGCACCGAGCACTCTGTTGCCGGGATAATGGTCTCTGGAGGACTGGCGCAGGAGTCGTCCTCATATAATCGGAAGAGCGCGTCCAGCTTACCATTCTTCGAGCCAGGACTGAAGGTTAGGAGATAGTTGAAACGCGTGAGGAACAGTGCCCACCTGGCTCGTTGGGGGTTGAGTCGACGTGCGGTGCGGAGATATGTCAGGTTCTTGTGGTCCGAGAAGATGCTGAAGGGGTGCTTGGTGCCCTCCAACCAGTGCCTCCACTCCTCCAGCGCCAGCACCGCGCAACACGTCATTAACCATATTTTGGAAGACTGCGGGAGCGTTGGTCAATCCGAATGGCATCACCAGGTATTCAAAATGCCCCAGCGGAGTGTTAAATGCTGTCTTCCATTCGTCACCCTCCCGGATGCGAATGAGGTGGTAAGCGCTGCGGAGGTCCAATTTAGAGAAAACGTGGGCTTTGTGCAGGGATGTGAATGCATCATCCAACAATGGCAGCGGATATTTGTTCTTTATCGTGATGTCATTAAGCCCACGGTAATCAATGCACGGACGGAGGGTTTTGTCTTTCTTGTCCGTAAAGAAAAAACCCGCTCCGAGTGGGGAAGTGGACGGGCAGATATGCCCCGCGGCTAATGAGGATGAAATGTACTCGCGGAGGGCTTCCTGCTCCGGGGGAGAAACTTTGTACAGCTTTGCTGCCGGGTACAAGGATCCCGGCACCAAATTGATTGTGCAATCATAGGGGCGGTGCGGCGGCAAGATGAGTACCTGCTCCTTACTAAATACCCCTCGTAATTCGTGATAGACTGGCGGGATGCGTTCTAAATTTATTTCCTCTAGCGCGGGAATTGCCGGAGGAATACCCGTGTATTCGGCCGCTCTTAAACAATTTGCGTGACAGAACGTGCTCCACCCCGTAAGGACCGGTTTAGTCCAATCTATGTCGGGATTATGGAGCTTCAACCACGGAAGGCCGAGGACAATTTGCGCACAGCGGGTTGGCATGACAAACAAACGGATTAGCTCACGATGATTCCCCGAAACTAGTAGCGATACCGGGCACATTTGATGAGTGACTACAGCCAGGGGACGCCCGTCAAGATCGTTAACTGGCTTAGGATTCCCCAATTTTAGCTGACTACACCCCAGGGCGTGAGCCAAGGAAATGTCTATGAAATTGTTGTCGGAGCCGGAGTCGACCAACGCGTTAATTGGTCGCCGCCGTCCGGCGTACGCGACCTCCCCAGAAAGTAGCAGTCTCTTGCGGGCTGGGGTGTTGGCAACTCCCACGACCCGGCTGGCATCCACGGGAAACTCACATCCTTGCTGAAATCAGGTGAGCCCTCTAATATAAGCAGGTAAAGACCAATTTCTAATCTCTCAAGTCTTGCAAAATTATTAAAATCCTTTGTGTCTACCCAACCTCACCAGCTGCTTGAGTCCAATAATATACCCAATCTGCTCCAGTCTTAGTTTAGACCAAGACTTCGTACAACAAACATCACTCTTACCTGGGGATTCCGCGTACTGCGTTGCTGCTCCCGCGACAACTCTGCACACTTGTGCCCTGCGTCCATCTCTGGTCTGCCGCGCTGTGCCGTGCTGCCTCACACATTCCTTTAGAAGTCAAATTGTGCAACACAATATATGTGTGTGTGTGTGTGTGTGTGTGTGTGTGTGTGTGTGTGTATATATATATACATTAGATATATATGTATCCGCACCGGCATATAACCCGCAGCAGCAAAATATGAGAAAAAAAATATTTTTTTTGTCACAGATAAGCCGTACATGACAATAAGCTGCAGGTAATAACATGAGATATTAACGCAAGAAGATGGTACATAGAAGTTTTATTTATTTTTTTATTTATTTATTTTTATTTTGTTGTAATTGTCTGCAAAGAGCAACATCCTCTCTTGAACAGACTAAACTTGCCTGCAGATTTGACCAGATTTTTCAAGTCTTGCGTAGAGCACACAACGAAGCGGAGCGGAGCCGCAACGCAGTAAGTGGAATCTCTGGGTTTAGGTCCTCGAAGTACAATCAGCTGTGGATAATATAAAGTTCTGTCTAGCCTTATTTGTTGATCCTGTTGAGGCCTTTGATACGGTAGATCACAATTACCATTGAGATACTGTTAATATTGGCTTCAGTCATCCAGCCCAATCAGTTAGCTTGGGAACAGTAATATCCGATCCAATAATTGGCTTCAGTCATCCAGCCCAATCAGTTAGCTTGGGAACAGTAATATCCGATCCAATAATTGGCTTCAGTCATCCAGCCCAATCAGTTAGCTTGGGAACAGTAATAGCCGATCCAATAATCATAAGTGTTACTGCAAGGATCGGCATTAAAGCCGTTGCTCTCTTTAATCTATATTAATAATGTTTATGATCTCATTCTCCTATATGCCAATGACACCATTCTGTACATCTCTGCCAGCACTTCAGCTCTCTATAGTAGAGTCAGCTTTCCAAATTATTTTATCTTTCTGTAGCATGGTATTAGTGTCGCGCTGCTTCTCCCTCGGGCAGCACGAAGGAAGAATGATTAGCACGTCAGCCTCCTAAATTCAAATCCAGTTCACATCGGCTTCCCTATGTAAAGGTTGCATGTTCTCACCGAGCACACGTGGGTTCTTTTCAGGCACTCCGGCTTGTTCCCACTCTCCCAAAACTATCCGTGGCAGGTGTATTGGACACTCAAAATTGTCCTTAGGGGTGATTGGGTGCTTGCAGTGGCGGTCCGTGCGTTTCACACTGAGGCCTTCAGTGATTCGGTCCCATCAGAAGCACACATACATGTACGCATTACTGGGCTACACAGTATCACGGCATCAGCAAATGAAACGTATCATTATACGTGATACTGCCAGAACTTAAAATAATTAGTAATCATTTTAAATTATTTGTCCACAAAGTTTCATTAAGTCCACAATGTGCCATGTCAGTGCAGCATGTTGGAGACGGATGTGGGAAGATGGATCCAAAATTCAGGGAGTCAGGATGAGATTGGCTCAATAAAACGATTTATTGCTCGCAGAAGCTGGGCAAACCATGAAACACTAGAGCTACACTATAGCTGGAACATGCTCATGACAGGTGACACAAATTACACTAACGACAGACGCCAGGGAAAAACAACATGAACCCAAAAGCAAAACATGTCAAACCCCACAAAATAAAGCCACAACAGGAAAAACCCAGACAGAACGAGACACCAAAAGCAGTCAAGCTTTAACAAGATTGTACACTACACAAATCACACTTTAATATAACATCATTTAGTTCTTTACTACTTGAATGTGAACAACATTAAATTACGAAAACAAATTAAAAATGAAAAAAAATAAAGCAAATGTGCGTCTCACCGAAACACATGTCTCCCACCTCTTTCAATATAAAATCAATTCTTCTTGCTTTCCTCAGAAAGACTTCAATGACTTGCTTGTTGAGTTTCTGTGTTTCATTTCAAATAATAAATCCTTTTGTATTGACATGGACGCCAATGCTGAAAGTCGCGTCTGTCCAATTTCCGTTTTGTTGTTCTTCAGCCATTGAGTGTTAAAAACAAAGCGAGTAGATTTTAATTTTTCTGCTAAATGTCCACGGTTCTGGCTTTGATGTATGCTGTGCCTCATTGTTGCCGTTATCTTACGGTTGAGCAACATGCTTTTTCTCTTTTTTTTATCAATAACTTTATTTCACTACTGCATATGTTAAACATGGTGGATCAGTATAGCACCGCCTTCGTGCAGCGAGCATCCAGTCACGTCGCGTTCAACATGAGGCCTCTAGATGGTGAACTTATGGCTCGATTGACTATTAGAGCTGTCTATTTAGCATTAGAAGCCCACGGCGTGTTGATGCAAATACCCTGGCTTCTGGCGAAGGCAGATTTCACACAGCATAGCGACACAAGTTAGCTCAATTTATAGATTGTATAGATATAGATTATATATATAGATATATATATATATAGATTATAGATTATAGATATTCTAAATTTAGAATAATTTATATATATATATATATATATATATATATATATAATATATATATATATATATATATGGAGTTCGCGCGACTGGGCGCAAATGCGCGTCAGGCGATGCGATGGACGCGAATGGAGCGACGCGAATGGCCGGTCACGAGAAGCGAAATTCCACCTTTAGCGTGAAGTTAAAAGTTGTTAACATTTTTCACGTTTCGCGGCGCGACAGCCAATCAACTTCAGGAACGTTCAACGGCTCACACAGGGGCCAGGAATGAATCATGGCGGCCGCTTTGCAGTCACCGGGAGCGATCCAACACAGCCAGCTGAGCTTTCAATACAAATCAGAGCCAAGCAAGAGCATTCACCTGGCTTGTAGAAAGGCGGAAGCGAGAAGTTGGGACAACTGGTATGTGCAGCTTCTGCTTCACTTAACAGCTGTTGAATCATAGTTACTGTGCTAAGCTAATGATAGGGCAGCATTGTCAGCACAATATTTTGCACGGTCTCGGCCACTTGATTGCAACATTGAAACTTTTGGCGCCGCCTCTGGCCGCTGTTGATATTACATACACAGTGAGAAGGATATGATGAGGTTTTTGGAACAGCCAGCCCCCCCCGGTCCGCAATATGTCCGTTGGCCTCTGGCCGCTGTTGATATTACATTACATACATAGTGAGAAGGATGATGTGGTTTTTAAAGCAGCCCCCGAGTTTCAAGATCTGGTACCGGAGAAGTGACATTCCATGTATCTTTAGCTAGCTTCTGTGACCAAGGATCGGAACGTAAAAGTCCCTGCCTTTGACTGCCGCACAACTCACACACGGGTCATCCAGGCATAAAGCCCTGATAACTTAACTCCTGGGATCATTGGAAAAGACAAACCCCTCCAACATGGTAAGTAGATGGTTAATGGAGGGGATAAGTCACAGGTATCAAGTCCAGTGCCCAAGATCTGTTCAACGTCCTTAGAAAACGTGTCCAAATGAAGGCCCTGGTGCCATTTGTGACCTTCCATTTTTCAGTGGCAAGCAGCACATAATCAGTGACCTTTGACATCATGCATGAGGCTAGTTTAAAAACTAATACTAAAAAACTGGAAGCTGGTCCTCTGCAATAAATTAAAAAAAAAGTGCCACCAATGGCAAACTATACCTGAACAATTCTTAACAAAATAGAGCTATACAATATTTTGTCAGGGCTTTAAAAGGCATTAAAATAGATTTGCTGATGATTACAAAAACTCTGTACAAATAAAAAATACACCCAGGGGTACATCTACCCAAATTTGAGAGCTGCTGTAGGGTATTACACCTAAAACATCCATCCATCCATCCATCCATCCATCCATCCATCCATCCATCCATCCATCCATCCAGCCATTCATCCATCCATCCAGCCATCCATCATCTTAACTGCTTACTCTTACAATGGCCGCGGGTGTTCTGGGATACACCCTGAACTGGCTTTCAGCCAATTGCAAGGCACGCAAAGGCAAACAAGTCACACTCACAAACACACTCAAGACAATTTAGAGTGCAACATACCTACCATGCATGTTATCACCTGCACAAAACCCACAAAAGGCAGAAGGAGAACATGCAACTTCCACACAGGAAGGCCTGACCAGCTAACGACCTCTGCATACCATGACCACAATACAAACACTGGTGCATAAGAATTCAATTTTAGAAGCATTTTTTTTCCTCATTGCATGTCTCAAGGCTGGATTTAAAAACATTAATGATTCTCAAGGAAATGTTTGAACATTGGTCAGCTTGCTAAGGTATGCTCTTGTTTTTGAGACTCAAGTCTAGATTTCCTAAAAATCTTGACCATGTCACCCTTAGGTTTTCAAAACAACTAGAAAATATTAGCAGTATTTAATTTCTTGCTTGAACAATTTCAGTGTGTTTAGAAAATTTAATTCAAAGACTTTCAAAGTGGAACTTACACCATTCAGTATTGTATTTGATGTTGATTTGTGTCACTAACAGAATTGAATCACTCCTCACTAGGAATTCTGTAGCAGCTCATTCAGCTGAATACAAGCTACTATGGAAACAAATGAGCACATTGCACATAGACAATGCTGTGTAATAGGAAACAATCCAGACTGGGGAGGTGGGTTGGAAACGTTTTCATATACATGGTGCGTGGCATGACCGCCTCAAACAAAAGGAATACACAAAGCCAAAAAACACTGATGGAAAACACTGTCTGCTCTCCGTCTCACACACCCACACATACATACATACACGCACACTCTCTTCCTCCTTATTCTCCTGTTGTTTAAAACAGATGCAGACAGCCCAGTAGATAGCGAGTGTGTCGGTCCAAACGAAAGCAGTCATGTGACTAAAAATAAAATAGTCCTTGGGTGAGGGAGAGCCACACTCAAAGGTCTTAAAATAGCTGCTCAAACAAAGGCACGAATAAATGAGAATGATTGAGTGGGTTTTATTTTCAAGTAGAAAACACCCATCCGACTATTCTCCACTCCTCCCGCGCCTGCCTTTATCACTCTTTCACTGCAGTTACTCCCCGGTTGCTAGGTTACAACGCTAGTGGCCGTCATCCTCGGCTCAGAGGTGTCCTTGTTTGTGCATCATGCTTTTTATAGGGTATATTTGTGTTGTGATTTAGGAAAGCATCTGGAGCAGTTACGAATTGGTGAGGGTCAGATGTGGGAAGGGAGGCGGAGGGAGGCTGGGGGACGTGGGGGGGGTTAATTTGTAAGAGCACAGCTTTTGTTTGACATCTACCATGGAAGGAGAGAGGATGATAATTTTAGTGTGCTTACTCTCACAGCAGGGGGAGCTGGATGGAATAGTTGAGCATATAGTACAATCAAATGTTTTGAAGCACCCACGAAACAAATATTTTTTTCTGAATTGTAGAATTATTCTTAAGACAGAAATATTATGATGAAACAATGATATGGATGATGGTTTATAACTTGGAATGACTTTTAGTTCACAGCTGCGTGCTTTCAAATGTTAATAGAATTGGAGTTCTTGCCCTCTTAATGTCTTTGAGAACATTTGAAGGGGCTATAACATGAAAAATGAACTTTTTGGAGCTTTTAACCATGTCCCAATGTTGAAATCTCATCCTAAACTGTCCCAAAGTGTTGTATTCCTTCAGTGATGTATTTCTAAACATTCCTTTCTAATTCTCCGCACTTGCAGTTGATGAAAAGTGTCATAATGTGGTCTAGTAGGCTCTGGAAGCAACTTCCGGCACATAGTTAATTCCGATTATTTATTACATAAACAGTGCAGGATTGCAGCGCAAACATCCTCATGTCTAGGAGAGTACTTGTTATAATCTGACGACGTCACGTAAGAATTTCATTTCATATACTAGACAAAATTAAGGGCATTATTAGGACAAATTGTGACATGAATTAATTAATGACACTCAATATCAAGGCTAACTGACATGCAAGCCTTAAATACACAGGGTTGAATATTTAGAGGTGCCGTATTCTGGTGTAGCACACTCGCAACGGCGTCAGAGAGAGACCATAAATTGGAACCATATGGCAAAGGGAGGGAAAGCGTGAGCAAATACAAATACAGTGGGGACCCGTGTTACGACATTAATCCGTTCCGCGGTTGGGGTCGTAAGGCGAATTGGTCGTATGACGGGCAATCCAAACCTATGTTGAATTGCTATTGCGTTTAGAACCCCAGGTAAAAACCTCAAAATTGAACATACATATTAAATCTTGGTACCAAAATAGTATAGTAAGTGCTATGTATATATAATATACATGTAAACAATCAGAAAACATCATAAATAAAATATATAGAAAGGATTTATTCACCTTTGAGTGCCGCTTGTTATGCCCATATTCCCTAATAAGGGGTATCTCCAGCATCGTTTCCATATAAATCATCTTCTTACTTCTCTCTTTAATAATACTAGCCATCTTGGGACCCATGGCTAACCCTTTCAACTTTGAAATGAGCAGAAAAATGAACTATAAATATGGTTTTGTAACCACTCACAGTCGAACAAAGCTTTATCGTTCGCCATTTTTGAAACAAGTGAGGCCGACCAATAGCAGACCACCATCTCCGTGAGGAGACGCTGACCAATAGCAGACCAGCACTGTCATCACACATTGCATGGAAGAAGTTATGCTGCGTTCAGATGGTGCGCGTCGTTTACGCTCTACGCGAGGTGTTTCATTGTGAGGTCAAAATGAAGTTCACTTTTCACGCAACAGTATTACATGAGGGGAGGGGAGTAAGCTTTACCTTGGATTGGAAAGGAGAGCATTGCTGAGAACGTTCACTTTTCCGGGATATGGCAGAGCCAATATTTTCTCTGAGAGCACCTTTATTATTCTTTTTTTACACTGCACGTCTCTCGCTTTCACGGCAATACTCATCTGGCCAAAAAAAAAAAATGTTGCTATGTTGCAATCAAGTGGCCAATACCGTGCTAAATACTATACTGTCAGTGCTGCGCTATTGTTAGCTTAGCACAGTAACTACGGTTGAATAGCTGTTAAAAAAGGAAGCAAATGTTGCACATACCAGTTGTCCCAAGTTCTGCCTTCCGCCTTTCTATAAGCCAGGTGAGTGCTCTTGCTTGGCTCCGTTTTGTGTTGAAAGCTCAGTTGGCCGTGTTAGATCGCTCCCAGTGATCGCAAAGCAGCCGCCATGATTCGTTCCTGCCTCCTGCTTGAGACGTTGAATGTTCCCGAGGCTGATTGGCTGACGCGACGCGACACGCGAAAAAAGTTCAATTTTTTTAACTTCTCACGTCATGCGTAATTACGCGCCGCGCGTCGCTCCTTCACGTCCATCACGTCGCTCGACGCGTCATCACGCGAACTCCATTGACTACAATGCAAAACCTACGCTCTTCGCACTCCATCTGAACGCGGCATTAGACATCAATAGTAAATACGTGCAATTACCTAAAAACGCCAGCAGATGGGGGCAAAACAACACAAATACAGCCAAGCCCCTAGGGTCATGACAGTGGTTTTGGTCGCATAACCGGGAAAATGTCATGAAGAGGGGATGAAAAAACTCAGTATTCTACGTCGCAACATGAAAATAACATAAATCAGGGACATTGTAACATGGGGGTCCACTTTACAGTACGATTCACCATTGGTTTCAATGTATAGTAGCGCGTTGGTTTCAGTGCATAATAGCACGGAACCTACAAATCTTGAGCAAATATATCAAGGCCGGTTAGTTACCCCGGGCTTCCCCGGACATAAAGAAAATGAAAACACAATTCTTGCTAGTCAAATAGAATGTAGAACAGCCATCTAGCCATACAAGATTAGCAGGCATCAACACAATTCATGCTCCTGGCCATCAGTGATAGAGGGAAAACCACAGGCTAAGGTAGTTTCTTGTAGTATTGCGATGTCTTTGCCTGCATTTTCTTTTGTGTTTGGTGAGTGAGCTTTTTCTGTGTGTGTAGCACTTGAGAACTTGTGGTCAGTCCTCAAGGGGTGGGTGGTTCCTTTTTAGCTTCAGAGTGAGGCATATAGCAGAGATAGGTGCTGTTGATCCTATCTCTGTTTACGTATCCGTTTGGGATTCAAGGCGATTGGGTGGTTGGCCCAATGCAGCCGAGGTCTGGTCCCCACAGACTGGTGGGATCCTAAGGTGGGATCCACCTAGACACTTAACAGGGCGATTCCACCACATGCGCCTCGCTCCACTCCGCTAATGCAACTTTAATATTCTGACTGAAAGTGCAGCAACCATTTAAACTACACTTTTGTTTTTTAGCTTTAACCATGCTAGAAAGTTGATTTCTCACCCTAAACGTGCCAAAAGTGTTTCACTCCTTCATTGATGCATTTCTAGACATTCCTTATGTATTATTATTATTATTATTATTATTATTATCATTGCTTATTCTAATATACGCTCTCACATTAGCCCTGCAGCAGTTGACTTGAGAAAAGCTCATGACAACAGAAGAAATCTGTACCTCCCCTACACCACCCTGTTTACACTGACCTTATCCAAATCTTTTAGTTTCATTTAGTTCTGGAGTTGAGGTAGAGAGATTTTGCACCGAGCCGAGCAAGTGAACAGCAACATGTCATTTATTAGTTACAACATTTTACAGTAGAAAATGCCAAAGTGGCGTGTGTTTGGGAACACAGCCAGACAATCAATGTCAGGCACCTGCGAGTGGAATTTTTGTTATGAATACTGAATACTGAGTTTCCACGGGAACTGGTTTGATAGAAGGAATGTGTGTCAGTAAGTGTAATCTATAGACACTGTTTTGTATTTTGATGTCAATAAAACTCCTGTTTTGGCTCCTTCATTCACTCTGCAACCCTCTCGAGGACAAGGGGTCAAGATGATGGCTGGATGGATGTTTTATGAGCGGTGGCATTGAACGACATCCTAAAGAGGGCCTATGCTCCAAACAGAAGTTCCGAGTACCCACTCTTTTTGAAGACGTTGGAGGGTGTGCTGGAGATTACTCTCTCTGGGGATTCCTTCGTCTTGCCTACAGACTTCAATGCTCTGTCACAAAGTGTGCATGTCACCGTTAGTAAAACTATGTCACCATTTGAAGCGCACATGTCACCAATTGTTTACGTGCATGTCACCGTTTGCAGTGTGAATGTCATTAAGGATTTTAAGTCAGATATCCTTTGCTTTTGTCCGTGTTGAGGTGGATACAAAGATCTGATCATAGACCCAAGGCGACAGGTGGAGCCGCACGAACCACTATTCATTGATGGGACTGAGGTGAAGAGGGTGAAAGCCTTCAAATTTCTCGGCACCTACATCAGCAAGGATCTCACCTGGTCCCACAACACACCACATTTCATCAAAAAATCCCAACAGAGACTGTACTTTCTGCGGAGACTGAAGAATTTTGGCATGTCACCGAAGACTCGACAACTTCAACAGATAGACAATCCAAAGTGTCCTCTCCACCTTCATCGTGGTCTGGTACGGCAACTGCACGACACAAGACACGAAGGCACTCCAGCTTGTGATCAAGACCTCACACTGCATCTGTGGCGGCAGCCTTATTCTCACTGCAGGACATTTACCAGACCAGGGTTCTGTGGAGAACACGCAGCATCATCAAGGACAGGACACACCCACAAAACGACCTGTTTGAAATGCTGCCACCAGGCAGACGCTACAGGAGCCTGAGGGCCAGGACTGTCAGACTGGCAAACAGCTTCTACACACAAGTCGTCCGGATTCTCAACAAATCCCTCACAAACAAACCTTCCTCCTACTGCACGCATAAACAGTATCTTGTGCTATTTTTTTTTTTTTTGCATGACATGATAGTCTGCACTACATTATTAGCACTATTGTCTCTGTTTGTTGTTTATTGCTATTTATTTATTTCTCAATTGTGGAATGCAGTCTGCTGCTCGGAGAAGTGAAGAGAATAAGAATTTCATTCTATGGTAAAACTATACATATGACAATAAGTCTCTTGAATCTTGAATATTCAACGTCATTTAGGAACACATGTCACAGTTATTCATTAAGCCCTTTATCTTGTTTAGTAGGCTTAGGTATTGGGTCTTAAAAGTGTATTGCAATATTTTGCGATACAGGAAAGGTATATTGTGATACGTATTGCGATATATTGGGCAATGTTTGGTAAAACTGGATGGCACATACAGGGTGTTCCAAAATGGTTGACCCCATTCAAAATGCTCTTATCTCGAAAACTACCTGATGGATCTTAATGAAACTAAATGCACTTTATGTTGAAGGTCATGAATTTTAATGGTTAAATTTACAAAGAAAGTACAAATATTTGTTGGTTCTATGATAGATTTTTATAAATGTTCAATATGAGTGCTGCCTGTGACTCTGCACACGTTCATGGCCGTCCTGGTGATTTAGGTATGCATAAGCAGCCCTTTTCTTGAAATTTGTGGTGCCAAGTCCTAATGAGTTTTACAGTTGGTGCCTTCTTTGCAAAATTTGTGAAGAAGGCATGCTGCACTGTCTTCGGTGAGTCCGAGCATGATCTAACACTCATGCCTTTTCTTTTGAAGTGAACGGCATTTCTTAACCTGAAAAGATAGAACTGCCAAACGTTACGCACAAAAACATAAAATGTTTCCACACAAGCTGTGAAAATTTGAGGTCATATGAACAAAAATTCTTAAAATTATTGGCCTACGTTGCTTGCAAAAATGGCAAACAATAGGAATAAATTGACACCATTAGAAACCAGTTCTCATCAAGAACCTGTCTTCAATGCCCATCCCAAGTCAACAAAAGGCAATCCAGGTGTCAAGAATGATCCAAAAAATTTTTTTTCTGCAGTAAACCTTTTCTGTATCTAAGAAACATGGGAAATGTAGTCTTTCTAGCCCAATGCTTCGGTCTGACCAAACACGAGCTTAGCAGTTCTTGTGTTTCTGTGACTCTAGTAAATTGGAAAGTAGTGAGTAAATTGGGAAAGACGGAAGAACAGCATGCAAAGTAACAAAACAACAACAACAAAAACTAATAAACTGCCTACCAAAACACTCAAGGGGATGACAAGGAATTGACAGCACCTTGACAAAAAACAATTGGAAGACGGAGCTGATTGGCCAACAAAAGGGCAGCGTGTCAATTCGGACAGGAACAGAAACATGAACAAAAGACCAAACCCAGAAAATGAAAAGACGAATTAAGAGTCCAGTCAACATCCAGAACTAAAAGGAACAGAAAATCCTGACACTAACTAAAAAAACCCAAAAAACATCACAGAAATCAGTGGGTTTTGCTGAAGCAGAAAGGGACAGTGGCAGATTGGCCAGCGAGGGAGTTTTCTCCAGACACTAGTTTTTTACCCACATTTTGAAAACCTTCATGGTAGGTATATTGTACACTCTAAATTGTTCAAATTCAACTGTGGGTACAGTTGGTTGTTCATCTTTATCTGCCCTGTAATTGGCTGGCAACCAGCTCATGGTGTCCCCCGCCTATTATCCAAAGATAGCTGGGATAGGCTCCAGCACGGTTGCAAGCCGTGTGAGAATAAGCGGTTAAGATAATAAATGGATGTTGCGGCAGTGGATCCTTTCCTCCGCTCAAAGCAAACCCCATGTAGTTGCACAGTAAACAAAAAGCATGCAAGCATAATATCGTAAAATCACAAGCTCTATCAAATAAGCTTACTACGGTACAATTAGAATAAACTATTTCATATAAGAGAACAAGACTCCTATGAAACAGTAGTCATCATTTTATATTGCCACTGTTCTGTTTTGTTATTTTAGTGTTGTTGTTTTTGCCCCCGAGTTCTCTTATGTTTGCTATCTCTCAAATTGTACTTCAATTAATTGTATTCCCATTAACCGTCCCAAATACAGGAGAACTCCTATCCGCCAGTGTGAAAAAAATCCATGCATTGAAGCCTTTCCCTCTTTCTTGCTTCCCCATACAACGAAAAATCCTCCTGTTGCATAATACAAAATGTTGTTTTTTTTCTGCATTTGCGTTGCACTGAAATTCTCTACGGCAACAACAAGCCTGCAGCAAAAATCTAGCTTGGTTTATACTTGACACATCAGCACAGGTTTTGCACCACTTGATACACTGAGTGGCTCACGGTATTCCTTGTCAGATGAATCATAAAGGTTTTTTTCAATTTTTTTTTTACCGGCGAGCTTCCATAAGCAATAGTTCATCTGCCTTGAAGCAAAGCAAAAGACCTAATGCAACAAATTGATGTAACTATGAAAATGAATGCTTATGGTGCTTAAGGTTATGCTTAAGCTTATGAATGCTTAAGGTTTTGTTTTTAAATTCAGTCAGATTGTTGAATGCACAACACGTATCTTTTTTGTGTGTGTTTACGTCCGAGTACAGTAGATTTGCTTTCATAAAAAATCCTCTGAAAATGTTTTGGCTGCAAATATGATTCTGTTGTAGAGAGGTTCTATTGTATAGTAAATAACCACAGAATTAGAGTGTACAACCTTTCTGTTTCACGGAAAATTTTAAAAGGCATTAAAATCTGTACAATAGTACAGTACACACCAAGATCACTTTCACACATATCAATCAATCAATCAAATTTTATTTGTATAGCCCTAAATCACCGAAGTCTCAACGAGCTTCCCAGATGAAAAGAGGTCATGTCGAGACTTCTTTCGAAAAAATAAGTCAAAGACATCTTTTCGGTGTAAGGTACACAACAACATCCCCTGTCAAAGCTCCCAGAAGGGGAAGGAAAAACTCAAAAACCCCAATTTGGGGAAAATCAGAAAGCTTCAGAAGGGATCACAGGTGGGAGAATCCCCCGTCCAGGCCCAGAGGTTGAAGTGGACGCTGCATGTACCAAATACAGATAAATAGATACACATTACAGACAAATACAAGTAAACAATATAGATTACAGAAATCGTATTGCACAATATAGTGCAATGATGACTTGACAACAGGCAAAGCCATTGGGCAGGAACCTTCCCACAGTCCAACCAAGTGGACCGGAGACGGTCAATCTCTTAACCCGCGATGGTCAATCAGTGCAGAGCCAAATGGGGGCCGTCAAGTCAACCCTCACCATCCAGCTAGCCCCCTCTCCGAGCCGGGAGAAGGGGGCAGGAAAAAAAAAAGAGCCGAAAGCTGCAGACAGGACCATTAACTAAATGCTTTTGAGTATAAATGTGTTTTTAGTCGGGATTTAAAGATTTCTACTGAGGTGGCTGTGTGAACATCCATAGGTAGGGCATTCCAAATGGGGACCGTCAAGTCAACCCTCACCATCTAGCTAGCCCCCTCTCCGAGCCGGGAGAAGGGGGCAGAAAAAAAAAAAAGCCGAAAGCTGCAGACAGGCCCATTAACTAAATGCTTTTGAGTATAAATGTGTTTGTAGTCGGGATTTAAAGATTTCTACTGAGGTGGCTGTGCGAACATCCATAGGTAGGGCATTCCATAGTACTGGCACGCAAATGGAAAATGCCCTCGATCCCGCGGACTTCTTTTTAGCCCGTGGGGTCAATAGCAAACCCACATTTTGTGACCGAAGTTGTTGGGACGGAACATATGGTGATACTAAGTCGACGAGATAGGAAGGAGCTAAACCGTGTAAAATTGGATAAGTAAGTAACAACACCTGAAAATCACATATCATGTGTATTGGAAGCCAATGCAGGTCAGCTAGAATCGGAGTAATATGATCGAACTTTCTCGTCCTTGTCAATAGTCCCGCTGCTGCATTTTGTACAGACTGCAGGCTTTTGACGCAGGACATGGGAAGCCCAGAAAACAGAATGTTCCAATAGTCTAGACGAGACGTAACAAATGCAGGAATTTATGTTTCAGCATCACTAGGAGAAAGAATAGGGCGAATTTTAGCGATATTTAGAAGGTGAAAAAATGCTGTTCTTGTTGTGTTATGTGTTGTAATATGTGTCCTAAAAGAGAGAGTTGAGTCAAATATCACGCCGAGGTTTTTTGCAAAACTACTTTGGGAAATAGTAGTTATCCAGGTTCAATGTGGTATTCTTAAGTGCTGATGATGAGCAGGGCCAATAATTAATATCACTGTTTTACTAGGGTTAAGAAGCAGAAAATTGGAAGACATCCATTGTTTAATATCGGCAAGGCAGGCCTCCAGTTAAACTCCACATAAACTGTATTCTTTTGCAAGTAGCAAGCAGACACTAAGCATGAGACAAAAACATCTAATTAGAAGTCAATGAGAACCAAATCCAGTAGAAACTTGTCCATGAAGTGTGCTGACAGGAAGGGCTGAGCATCCACAAGTTAAGGTAACAGCTTCATGGTTGCAGGGGGAAGTGGGTGGGGGACACATCTGAGACAGAGTGCTCGTCTCTTCAAAAGTCGAAAGAAGAGGGCATTGATCTGGCCCACGTCTGTGACATGAAGACATTTATTTCGATGCTCAATGTTGTCATTTTCTTTTAAGCCACCCTTGTTGGGAGATGTACACTCTTGAAGGAAATTCATATTTTTCAAATGCAATATATCAATAAAATAGTGTGTACATGGAACTGTGTTATTCTAATAAAGATTGAGACGACATAATGTCAGTATAAAGCAGATATGGTCCTGGCCCAGGGGAAATAAAGACAAGTCGGCACCTCCAAAAGGAACAGATAGCACCCCCCGAGACAACATTCCACCAGGAGCAAAAGGCTAGGTGTGGCCTTCAAGAGAAGATATCAGTCAGGGTTTTATGGTGCTCAGACTTCCTCCCGCTTCAAAGAATGGCCGGCAGAACATAGACTTTTGAAGACACCATCCCCACGCAAACAGACCGCCACGCACGCACACACGCACACACCGACAGGCACGCACGCACGTGCACGCACACACACACACACTTGCATTCCACAGTGGGACTAGATGCCCCAAAAGGGTATAAGAACTGAATGTTGAAGGTGAAACGTTGCCATTTTCTGCTCCGACCCATGGCAGGACTGGCCCGAGGCCTCGTGTACTTTCCCACTCTGTCTGGATTAAATTTGTAACTTTGTTTCACTATGTTGTGGTATGGACGATCTTTCAACAAAAACGAACACGCTAGGAACTAGTTTAAGGCAAGAAGCTTTTTTCTAGATTCCTTCACTCTGTGAGGGTGAAGATGAATGTTCCCCTTGGGCCCATGCCAAGGACTTTTTAGAGCCAATAAAAATCACTTCAGCAGACTTTTGATTGATCTTGTGTCAGCGGACATCTGATGCTCACCCCGGGTTTGCTCTTCTTCTATGTTGGTATGTGCAAGAAGCATTCCTCTAGCAGGTGGCACTGCCTCTAGACAGAAGGTAAACACGATGAGGGCATCCTCTCAGCTGTCCTCATGATGCTTTGTAGAGCCTTCCTGTTGTAGTCAGTGCAGCTACCGCCCCACACGGTGATGCAGCTGGTGAGGATGCTTTCGATGGTTCCTTTGTAGAATGTGGTCATGATGGGAGGCGCGGCACTTGCCCGCTTCAGTTTGCGCAGGAAGTAGAGACGCCGGTGTGCTTTCTTGGCCAGAGATGCAGTGTTGGTGGTCCAGGAGAGGTCATCGCTGATGTGCACCCCCAGGAACTTGGTGCTGCTCACCCTCTCCACTGCAGCATCACCGATGGTCAGTGGGGGGTGTTGGGTGCGGCCTCTCTAGAAGCTGACGACCATCTCTTTGGTCTTGCTGATGTTTAGCAGGAGGTTGTTGTCTTTGCACCATCTGGTCAGAAGCTCCACTTCTTTCCTGTAGTGGGTCTATCGCCGTTGGAGATGAGGCCCACCAGTGTTGTGTCGTCAACAAACTTCACGAGGTGGTTGGAGCTGTGGTAAGTACAAACCTAAAGTGTCTCGAAAAAGAAGAATGTGAGATGAGAAAACAGACGTGCTTCAAGCGTGGCGAAGCAATAACCCGGCAACAAGCTCTCCTGCGCCAGCCGGTTATAAAGCCTTCGTGGTGGACTGTGAAGTTAGCCTAAAAGGCATACTTTATGACAAGGAGACTGTGAACTCAGCCTAAACAAAAAGCACAACCTAAAAGCAGAAAACACAACAGTCACAACTAAAAGCAGAAAACAAAACAGTTTGACTAAATGAAAGCCACACAACCATGTGTCACTCCACTGCTAACAAAATGAGTTTGACCATCACAAATAGATATGCTATGAGACATAAGTGACGATGCTTGCTGCATGCTGTATCATACTAACTGCGAAACATTGTGAGGAAGCCAGCAAATCCTTCAAAATAAACTGTACTTATGGTACAAGTAATGTATGACATGAACAGCCTAATACATTTATATTTTGAAGTTCCTCCCGGAAGTGGTCGGAACTTGATCATCTTTGCTTCCCAGTGTGAAGGCTAAAATGTGAACAACACTGTGTAGTTCACATTTATGGTTTTGAAATAAAAAATAAATAAATAAATACATTTAAACTGTCAATTCAGGGCGCTAAAATATCAACAAACTCAAGCAAAATGGCTGTTCCCTATTGCACGTGCCAATCACATTGAAGCCGTGAAAAATATTTCTGCTGCCTTCCTACTAAAATAGAGCAACAACATCAGGAATAGCGGCAAGTCCTTGCCAGTTTCCTTGCTCTGCTTTTCCCTCTCTCATGTGCACATAAATTAAATGTGCTAACCAGGAAAAAAAAATATATTAATCCAGAAGAGAAAGCAAATTGTCAGTAATCAAATAAACACAGAACTTCAGCAAGCCCACAAAACATGGTAGGTTAACTCCAAATTAATATTACTCGCGCATGTACATATGATTGAAAATACTTTCTATACTAAATAATTAGGGCCCTTTCTATACTAAATAATTTGGTGTGTCCCCCTTGCCGCGCCCTGTCTACTTCCTCCTGTCCTGAACCACACTCTTCTTGCACCCTGTCCCAAGCTCCTGTTGCGTCGGTCCCACCTGTCTTTGTTCCCCAAGCTTCCTGCTGGTGGGCTGATGCGGCTAGTGCACCTGTCCCCGCGCCAAGGCGGCAAACCGCCCCCCGTCCCTGCGCCAAGGCGGCTACCCGCCCCTGCCCACACCGAGACAGGAGGGAACGGACCGGAACTGAAGGGAGTAGAAGGGTTCTGATGGGAATTGGGGCGGTCGCCTTTTCGCGGGCCCCTCCACCGGCGGCCACGAAATGCCAACAGGGTGCCCACGAAAAGGTCACGGTCAATTGGGGGCTCTGAATCGGAGTCTTCGGACGAAGGACTGTAAAATGACTGGCTGGACGGGTAATCAAAATCTGAATCAAAATCATAATCAGAGGTGCACGGGCTAGAACACGGAATATAATAAAAGGTGTTGACGGAAGAGGGACGCGGGTAAATAAAATCAGGACCGGTACTGGAACGAAACGTGACGAATGGAGGGCAATCCTCGATGTCGGAAAAATCAGACTCCAACGGGAACAGGAGAGGAAGAGTCATCAGGTGGACGGAAGGTGAACTACGCAAATCTGAGAAATCGGAACTACAAAAAACATGCGGGGACAGAATCGTGTCGAAAGGGATGTCGGAGGAACACGAGGGAAACGCGGAAGTAACAGACACGGGGGACGGATCAGAAGCGGGGACAGGCGCGGACTCGGAGGGGAGAAACACGGAAGAAAAAACAAGAGGTCTTACACTAGGGGAACGGGGCTGGCCGACGGGCTGAGAGCGGATGCGGACAGGGCGTCGTGTCCGCCGCCGCGGGCTTCCCGCTGGGTCCTGAGTTGGTCGGATCATTCTGTCACGAGGGTGCACGGCGGGTGTGAAGGCCGGCGTGGTTGCGGAGGAGCGGGACTCAAAAGTAGATGGGCGTCGAGATAAGGGCTTAATGTAATCCATATTTATTAACACAACGAGCAGGAACAAAAGCATGGAAAACGGGACGGCAAAAACTAAGGGCGCAAGCAGGCTGGAAAAACAGAAAACAAAACACTAACAGACGGGCGGCAGAAAAACACGGAGCTGAGGGACGATAGGCGAGACGGGACTACAAGGCGACAAAGAAAATATTGACAATGACAATGATCCGACAAGGGCTGTTACGGAAACTAGGTTTAAATACATTCACAGACTAATCAGAAACGCACGGCAGCTGGTCAGGAACAATAGACAAGGGGAGCGGATTCGAGGACACGAGGGGCAGGTAACGCGGACAGGTGGACTAAAACAAAACTAACGCAGGGAGACACGAAAGGAGCAGATGAGCACATATGAAAACAGAAAGGAACATAACCCCTCAAAATAAACCCACAACCCAAAATCCAACAAACCATGACAAACGTAAAAATTAAACATCCTACAAAGGTGTCTCTGCACTCATCACCAATACATCAGCACCATCTCAGGACAAAAAAGTGAACTGCATTCTTATTGTCAACTGTTACAATTATTATGATTAATTTAAAGGGTTTAGGAGTGTTTTTTTTTTTTTTTAATTAATCTTTAGGTCAGTGATCCCCAACCTTTTGATCACTACGGACCGGTCAACGCCATAGATTTAGATTGCGGACCGCTCTAAAAACCACATGATCCTTCTCACTATGTATGTAATATCAACAGCGGTGGCGCCAAAAAAACGTATGAATTGGAATTATGCTACGTACAAGCCAAACGCAAAAATTTGCGTCGCTACGCTCATTCGCGGGGCTTTCTGTCGCTGTTGTACTTTTTGTCGCGCAAGGAAAGGGTAGTGGAGCGAGCTTGCTGTGCACGTTACGGTAGATCCAGAAAGAAGAGCTTGCTGAGAACTTTCACTTTTCTGGGATGTGACAGTGCCAATATTTTCACCGACATCACCTTTATTCTTTGCGGGAATACTCGCCTGCCAAAATATAAAAGTTTCAATGTCGCAATCAAGTGGCCAAGACCGTGCTAAATATTGTGCTGGCAATGCTGCGCTAAATAAATCCTTCCTCTCAAAAGCTTTACTCCTTTTTCTAACACACAGATAAACAAAAATCATAAATTCCAGAATGCCTTCGAATAGACAGGAGGAGTCTATGGTATGTCCTTGGGCTTTCTTCCTGATTCCGGCACGGTCTGTCAAAGGTAAAATGAAACTAACAAATGGGAATATGGCAGCCCACCAATGTTTGTTTTTCCCCCCAAATTTGTTAGCTGTTCAGTTTTAGTGGCGATGTGCTGCCCTCTGAGTTTGATTCTACTTTCACCATGTAATATTGTATTCTGCTGTAGCCATTTACTAAAGATCCCTAAGCTCTCCAGTGAGAATACATCCAAGTTTGCGGTCATCACTAGAAGTCCCTGTGGTGGGAAGCGTGGGACGTCACTCAAAAGTTTCCTGGCCAACGTTTGCGGGATTCCCTCTGTTTAACCCCATTCACTTCCTGCAAGGAAGTGTGATGTTTTCCAGCAAGTCCGTTGGCAGGATACACAAACATGTAGTGCTTTATGACTCATGCAGCAACCTTCATCCAAATACTAATCACTGAAACCTTCGTTCAGTAGAATCCAAGGCAAAATTGAAATGTTCTAAGAAGAAGAAAAAAAAAAATCAATTCACAGTGAACTAGCAATACCTTCACTGAATTCTGGACAGAAACAAAATTTAACTAAAACTGTGAGCAGTTATAACGGGCCCTCGCAGGGGTAGGAGGTCCACGAGTGTCACGGCATAAGCGGGGAACAGTAGAAGGCAATGTTGCAGAAAAGGGCAAAGTGTCAATAGCATTTTTTTTTTACAATGGGTGTGATAAATGTGTAAAAAAGTAGATCTAAGCAGACGGTTAATGTAAATAATTAAAGGAAAGGTATTTAGCACAGCAACGAGAAATTTATTGGAATGAACATGAAAAGAAGATATTGTGGGAGTGTATGTATGTGTAATGTGTGTGTCTGTGTGTATTCTAGTTGCTGTCTGTTGGGGATTGGACGTTGACGTCATCAAGTTCAATTTTGTGTGCTTGGCCGTCGATAATATCAAGTTGATTTCCGTGTGCTCCTTCCTCTGTTTGGGTTGATGCATCTGGTAGAAATGTAATTTAAAAAAAGAGTATAATCAGGAGATGTTGATGCGGTTATGAGATGTTTTTTTGGTGAAGTGAATGTAAAACAGTAGTTGAGAAGAGTGAGAATGAGAAGTATTGTGTGTGTGTGAGTTGTAGACAGTATGTTGGTGTTTGTGTAATGTCTTACCATCATAGAAAAATGATTTGCCTATGTCTGATATTTCCAGTTTTGCCTGCACTTCTGTTAGCTGCTGTTCTTTGAAGGCTAATATTTGTTGCACTGCGTGAAGTTGACGTGTCAAGTGGGCCAAGTGTTTCATGGCACATGAATTGACAGTTATGCTGCGTTAGTACAGTCTGCAGCGATCAAATGCAGTATTGTTGCATGCATACTGTAAAGACAAAGCAAGTTGATATGAACAGCTTAGTGGGGTGGGAAAAAAAATGAGCAAGGAGGAGATGATAAGTAGCAATTCAAAGTAGTTATAAAATGTTGTGAGGTAGTGTGTTGTGAGTAATTGGAACAGCTCTAACAAAAATGTATTTGGGGTTTGCTTTTGATGTGAGCAGTTTGCGTATAGAAAAGAGAACAAACATCATGAGCAAAAGTGATGGCTTGGTGTTAATTAGATCCCTCAATCAGACACAAATATCAGTTTTATATAAAGTTAGACAATGGTGCTTAGAAAAGGTAGCTGGCAAAAATCCTGACGCAATACACATATTTATTACAGGTGGTGCCGGTAGAGAGAAAAAGTCATCTAATTAAAGCCATTCAATATTAAGCAACATTGTCACCATCCTGACAGCATTAGTGTTTTAATAACTGCTCCTATAGGAATTGCTGCAGACAATTTACATGCATCAACTATTCACCACACTTTTGGTATTAGCAAAGATTGCCGTTTATGTAACACACCATTGGGTAAAGAAAAGTTTAACTCATTGTGTGCCAATTATAGCGTTTTGCAGATTCTGATAACTGATGAAATATCTATGGTAGATCACAAATTGTTGACATATATGGATGGTAGACTGAGAGAGATTAAACAAACCGGTCACTCAAATTCCTTTGGTAAATGGAATGTAAGTGTGTTGATGTCTGTAAGAATGGACTTTCATTCAATGTGTGAAAGCGCAACAAGATGAGATCATCTGGGTCAAATTACATCATAAAGAGCACTGCTGCGTAGGCCACTGTCATTATGTCGGAAAAAAAAATATTCCTTGGTATTCCTTCGACAGGCTCACCACAGTACATAATATAAATGTAGCTATATTTTTGTTTTGTTGCCGATTCAGCAGGAGAAACAGAGTAAATAGAAATGTAGATATTATGTTAACCTTGGCTTTGTGTTAATATTTGCCTTTATCAATCATTTTGGACTTAGCATCATTCAGAGTAATTATGAGGAACATCTGACAACCCACAAAAAAATCAATACCGCTACGACATCAACATGCCTCTGAGTGGAATGTGGAGACAAATTCAGCTATTGTGGCAAGACTAAGAAACCACAAATTGCTGGTCTAGTGTAAGTCTTTACTCTTCGCATGCCATCACAAAACGTTACAACACTGTCCTAATCATCAAAGACAAAGCCAACAGGTTCAAAGCATCAAAGGTCATTGCAACATGCCTACTGGGTGAGAGACATGGTCCTAGTGCCCGGCACCATCAAGAGACTATGTACTTATTGAAACAATGTCCCCTGATGGAGGGAGGACTATTCTTCACCTAAAGGGGGTCTATTTTAGTAGGTGTGTTCTACATTGGACTTCCATCAACTATATGAAATTTTGAAAAGACTGTCTGGGTCCAATTACAGCAACTTTGTAAAGCAAATTCGTATTGGCGAGGCAGCGTACTTTGAAACCCCGCCCCCATCATATATGTTAGCCTATCTTCACAAAATTTTGCCCATTGTGCCTCTATGTCAGATAATGGAACATGCCAAATGTGAAGTTGATCGGGCCAAGGGTTTTGTTACCAAAAAATATACAAAAACGGGCCAAAAGGCACATTCAAAGGTTGATAGCTTGGGTTCTGCACATTGTAGTATATGGCGTGCTATGATGTTTTTGTAGGTGTTGAGGTCCTACATATGCCTACAAAAATTCGGAGCTCTAGGTCAAACAGGTCGCAACTGGCTGCAGTTTTAGTATCGTCTGGGTTCAATTACAGCAACTTTTACCGATTTGGGGAAACATCCGAATTTGAGGTGGCGTACGGACCACCCCCTTAACACCTTAGGTAAAAACATCACAACTTTATACATATATTAAAAATTAGTAACACAATCTACTGTACAGTTAAATTTAATAACATAAATATGCAAAGGAAAAATGACGTTTATCTTTGGGGCGACGTGACTTGAGCTGGTGGTGGTTGGAGGCGGAGGGGAGCAGAAACGAACCCACAGAATTTTTTTTTTTTTTTCTAATACGAGAACTTTTCTTAAACGAGAACATATTACCGGCGATTTCCTTCTCTTTAATCCATAATAGAAGAAGCCTCTCCATTTTGTTGTTGACCGAGGTCCGTCCCCTG
The DNA here is from genome assembly GCF_059441005.1 of Hippichthys cyanospilos. Classification (NCBI taxonomy): domain Eukaryota; kingdom Metazoa; phylum Chordata; class Actinopteri; order Syngnathiformes; family Syngnathidae; genus Hippichthys; species Hippichthys cyanospilos. The sequence continues at coordinate 21,280,782 of NC_142378.1, forward strand.
ACAAGGAAAGCCTTGTCCTTAGAAGACTTGCTTCCTTTCATAGATTCCTTGTTCTTGAGCAGTTATGGCCATACTCACTAGCAAGATTAATTATGCGTGCGCCCACTGTATATTATTTCCTGCCACAAAGTGATTCTAGCACTACGATGGAATGCATGTTCGTTCGTGTCTGTATGGACTTTCATTCAACGTGTGAAGTCGTGACTAGATGAGATCATCTGGGTCAAACTGAAAGCATTTACTGTTATAAGAAATCATCGTAAAGAGCACTGATGTATAGGCCATGACCATTATCAAAACATCGTAATATTTGGTGGAGGAAATAAAGTGTGTCTGAAGGCCTGTCTGAAAAAAAATTCTGTGATATTACTTTGACAGGCTCAACAAGGTACATATATGAAAAGGTAATTTTTTGCTGCCACCAGGTAGCGCCCGCACTACGTAGGGAAAAAAAAAGTGTGTTTAGCATTGCACTCCCATGAAATAAAATTTAGAGAAGATCATCTTCGTCCAATTACATTATTTTACCGGTCTGGCCAGAAATCAAACTTTGAGGCTGTGTAAAGGCCACGCCCAAATTTGAAGAGTCAAAAAACTTGAGATTCATAATGTTCCCTGTCTCAATATTCTTCTGACTAACACCACCAGGTGTCGCTATTGATAATTTGGAAATATGTCATGTAGAAGATTTAGACCAAATGATACTGTCAATTTTCAGACATTTTAAAGCTTGCTCAGCTGAGTAATAAAGGTATTTGTCACTGTGGGCGAAGGAAAATTTCATATTATGAAAGCCCGCCTCCATCATATATTTCATAAGATCGTGACTATTTTTGGACCAGTTCTGCCTCTAAGTCTGATAATTGAAATTGAAAGTTGATGGGGTCAAAAGTATAAGAGAAGGCGGGAGCAGTGGATGACTTACAAATGGCCATAAATGCATCAAAATTGCAAATTCAAAAATCTGTTACTCTTTTTCTGTACATCCTAGCGCTGTCTGATTGTTTTTTAGGTCTTAGGGTCCTGCATATGCCTACAAATTTTGGCAGCTGGAAGGCGAACCAACTGGCTTTGGCTGCTATCCTTCGACCATAATGACATATTTTGGTCCCACTAGGTGGCGCTCGTAGTATGACAAAAAACTGGTTAGTAGGTGTGTTTTACATTTGACTCTCATCAACTATATCAAATTTAGAAAAGATAAGACCATCTGGGTCCAATCACAGAAACTTTTTGGTATTGGCGAGACATCGGACTGTGAGGCAATGTACTGGCCGCGCCATTGGCGAAAAATTGTAAAATTGGAGAACCTTCATGATTCATGCCTCAAAGCTATTCTGGACGATTTTCAGTAAATATGCTCAAACAGGAACAGCACAGTGCAAAAATTGAGTAATTAAGGTTTTTGTCACTGGCGGCGAAGGAAATTGGAAATATGTATTTTGAAGCCCCGCCCCTAACATATATGTTAGCCGATCTTCACGAAATTTTGCCCAGTTGTGCTCCTTTGTAGGTCTTGAGGTCCTACATATGCATAAAAGATTTTGTAGCTCTAGGTCAAACGGGTCGTAACTGGATGCAGTTATAGGATCATCTGTGTTCAATTACAGCGACTTTTGCTGATTTGGGAAAACTCCAACTTTGAGGTGATGTACAGACCACCCCCTTTATCACAAAGTCGTAAAATTTAAAAACCCTTATCCTCCAAGTCTCGATGCTATTCGGACAAATTTTCAGTTCATTTACTTTAACGGGCTTAGCACAATACATGAAAGTTTTAAAAAATGACATTTTTTTCTGTAACTAGGTGGCGCTATAATTAATTTGAAAATTAACCTTGCAGATATTTTAAAACTATGACTAGTAAATTTTCTGTAAAGTGTCAGATTTTTTTTAAGCTTGCACACTGGAGTTATTGGGGTTTTTGTTGCTTATGGCGAAGGAAATTCGACTTTGAAACACGTATTTTGAAGCCCCGACCCATCATATAGGTTAGCCGATCTTCGCGAAATTTTGTCCAGGTGTGCCAGTATGTCAGGAAATGGGGCACGCCAAATGTGAAGTTGATTGGGTCAAGGGTTTCGGTACCGAAAAATGTACAAAATCGAGCCAAATGCTACATTCAACAGTTGATAACTCTGGTACTGTATATCCTAACATATGGCGCTCTTTAACGTTTTTGTGGGTCTTGAGGTCTTACATATGCATACAAAATTTCGTAGCTCTTGGTCAAACGGGTCGGAACTGGCTGCCTTTTTTTTAAATAACTTCATTTAACCACTTCCACCGTTAAACATCATGGACCAATATAGCGCCACCTTCCTGCAGTGAACGTCCAGTTATGTTACCTTATACAAGAGGCCCCTAGATGGCGATCTTAGACTCGATTGGCTATTGCAGCTGTCTAACAAACATATGGGCCTGTACACAACACGTCGTTGCACATTGCACAGAAGACATCTACTTGTTTAAGTGAATGCCTGAGCTTTCTGGTGAAGTCTGTCTGGAAGTCTGCCCGGCGACACACGTTAGTTGAATTCTAATTGGCAAAAAAGTCTACACTAAAACAGCAACACTTGTAGGCGTATAACCATATGGATATAATATGACACAAAAAGAACTGAATATGGAGAATAATTTTTAATAAAAAATATATATTATATTTAGTCAAAATAAATTTAAAACGAAATTGACTTTATTATAGTTTATTCTCATTATGGTAGTGTCAGGTTATATTTGGCCAGCAGAGAAGTCCTTGCTGGCCCTAATGGCGCACCACCATATATATATATATATATATATATATATATATATATATATATATATATATATATATATATACATATATATACATATATACATATATATATATATATATATATATATATATATATATATATATATATATATATATATATTAGTTAATTGGGACCAGACACCCATGTACCCCCACGGTTTAAAAAAAAATGTTTTGACATGGCTTCTAAAATTGCAAGTGGCGGTAAAGGAAAAAGTAAGAGGATAATGAGAATAGAAACGAAGCAGGAGATAAAAAAGAAATCCGAAGGAGGCGCACGCATAGTTAACCTTGCTAGTGAGTATGGCCGTAACCGCTCGGCAATCTTCTAAGGGCAAGACTTTCCTTGCCAGGGGACGGACCTCGGTCAACAACAAAATGGAGAGGCTTCTTCTATTATGGATTAAAGAGAAGGAAACTGCGTTGATATGTTCTCGTTTGAAAAATGTTCTGTTTAAGAAAATAAATAAATATATTCTGCGGGTTGGTCTCTGCTCCCCTCCGCCACCCAGCTCAAGTCACGTCGCCCCAAAGGTAAATGTCGTTTTTCCTTTGTATATTTATGTTATTTAATTTAACTGTACAGTAGATTATGTTACTAATTTTTAATATATGTATAAAGTCGTGATGTTTTTACCTAAGGTTTTTGCACGCGTTGCACGCATTCACTAATTCACTAAAAGCGTGTGTGTGTTTCATGAGTGACATGGCACATTCAGGTCTGTATAACAAGCAGGAATTGGGGCGGGAGTAGATTATAACTCCTGCTCCCATTGGTCGATGGTCACGCCGAAGCCAATCGCGTGTTTTATAGAAGTGCCAATCTCCCGCTAGAAATCAAGTTTTATGTTTTATGTTCATGTTTCATATGTATCTGTTGAGCATCCATGTATGTGTGTGTGTATTCTTGTCAGAAAAGACATACATTTCTAAGCGATCTCTTAATTACAAGTGATGCTGGATTTATTCACTCAACGGTCGAATTGACCATGCATTTACAATGGGCTGTGGCCTCAAATTTTGAAACACATTTTATGTATTTTTTCTCTTCAAACAAATAATATAATTGAGATGGTATATATTACAAAATCTACAATTAATATTGTATACTTTTCCTAAAGGAAAAAAGAGATGCCTATTGGAGTGACTTGAAGTGATTCAAATAGATTAGTAGCCGGTTCCAGGCGAGTAATATTTTTCTATTTCTATTTAATCTATTTTTTATTCTACCACCCGTCGAACCTATGTCCGGTGTTTTTCTTTCCTTTATTTTTTTTGGGCGATATTATACGTAAACATGCTATTAGTTTTCATGCTATGCTGATGATACCCAACTATACATGCCTTTCGAAATAACAGAGCCGTGCAAGTGCAGTGAACTGGAGGCCTGCCTCGCTGATATTAAACAATGGATGTCTTCCAATTTTCTGCTCCTTAACCCTTGTAAAACAGAGATGTTAATTATTGGCCCTGCTATTTATCAACACTTGATTAAGAATACCACTTTGATCCTGGATAACTATACTATTGCCCCAAAGTAGTTTTGCAAAAAATCTCGCCCTGATATTAGACTCCACTCTGTCTTTTCAAATACATATTAAGAACATGACGGCGTTTTTTTCACCTTCACAATACTGTATTGCTAAAATTCTGTCTCTTAGCGATGCTGAAACATGAATTCATGCATTTGTTACGTCACACCTTGACTATTTTAACGTCTTGTTTTCTGGGCTTCCCATGTCCTGCATCAAAAGTCTGCAGTCTATACAAAATGCAGCAGTGAGACTCTTGACAAGGACAAGAAAGTTTGATCATATTACTCCGATAGTAGCTGACCTGCATTGGCTTCCAATACACCTGAGATGTGATTTTAAGGTGTTGTCGATTACTTATAAAATTTTACATGGTTTAGCTCCTTCCTATCTCGTCGACCTAGCATTACCATATGTTCCGTCCAGACAATTTCGGTCACAAAAAGCCGATTTGTTATCGACCCTGCGGGCTAAAAAGAAGTCCGCAGGATCGAGGGCTTTTTCTATTCGTGCGCCAGTACTCTGGAATGTCCTACCTATGGAAGTTCGCACAGTCACCTCAGTAGAAATCTTTAAATCCTGACTAAAAACACATTTATACTCGTAAGCATTTAGTTAATAGGCCTATCTGCAGCTTTCTTCTTCTTTTTCCTGCCCCCTTCTCCCAGCGTAGAGGGGGCTAGCTAGATGATTTGAACGTTCCCATTTGGCCCTGCGCTGATCGACCATTGCGGGTTATGAGATCAACCACCTGCGGTCCACTTGGCTGGACTGTGGGAAGGTTCCTGCACAATGACTTCGCCTGCTGTCAAGACATCATCGCACTATATGGCACAATATGTTTTCTGTAATTTGTATTGTGTATCTGTATTTGTCTGTATTTGGTACACATAGCCTCCACTTCAACCTGTGAGCCTGGAAGGGGGCTCCTCCCACCTGTGGTCTCTTTTGAAGATTTCTGATTCTCCCCAATTTGGGGTTTTTGAGTTTTTCCTTCCCCTTCTGGGAGCTTTGAGCAGGGGATGCTGTTGTGTACTTACAACGAAAAGATGTCTCTGTATGACTTATTTTTTCAAAAGAATCTCTATATGACCTCTTTTCACCTGTGAAGCCCTTTGAGACTTCGGTGATTCAGGGCTTTACAAAAAAAAATTTGATTGATTGATTGACTTGTGTATTTTCCCTAAACTTATAGGGTGCATTAATTTACTGAAAAGTTGGGCAAAGTTTGTGAAGCAATAGGAGGATTAATTCTAAACTCAGCAAACTTGTAAGCCTGCTGATTGAGTGATGACTCTATTGTAGCTGAGTTGCTTCCTTCTTCCTCGCTGCTTGTTTCCATCGTGGGCCTCTCAAACCGAGACAGAGGCCTGGGTGGTGGTGCACTACACCAAAAACGCAACACATGCTACAGTCAGAAGAGAGGCAGGAACTGGTGAGGCTCCACTGCTGTCTATTATCAGGAACCCAACCTAGAATGAGCAGAGATGGATTCAGCCTAAGCCAAGTGGGGAGGGGCTAGTCAAACCAATATTCTGTCTGCTTTTGTCTGCAGAGATCACCCACCTGTATTTTTCTGTCTGATTACCAAATGGGTGTCTCATTTTTTTTGGTTCACAGCGTCTAATGGAGGAAAGTGTTCTTTGTAAGGGATGCCACGTTGACTTGTCACTGGACAAAGACATCCACCAAGGCCAAACAATAATCACTCAAAGCACATAGATGAAATGCAGTACATTAGAATATCATGGAATACAAAAGTAATTTCTGTAATTAATTGAGAGAGTGGTTGGAACGTCCGCCTCACAGTTCAGATTTCCAATGTCAATTCCAGCTTGCTCTGGCCTCCCTATGTGGAGTTTGCATGTTCTCCAGTACCCTTGCAGGTTCTCTCCAGGCACTCGGGCTTCCTCCCGCATAATAAAAACATGTATAGTAGGTGTATTGGACACTCTAAATTGTCCTTAGCTGTGATTGGGTGTATGAACGGTTGCTCGTCACTGTGTGTCCTGCAACTGGCTGGCATTTTAAGTTGACAGCAAGTGGCGAATTGGCAGCTCCTAATATGAACAAAAGTGGCTGTGTATTATAGAGTGTATAGAGAGTGTGCGTATTATAGAAAGAAGCACTAAAATGATATTTTTCAGATGTAAATTAGGCAGGCCTTATGAGACATAATTCCCAATTTTTTGATCATTGTGGAATCTTTCAGCAATAATTAAGTTATTCACATGGGCCTGTAAGGTTCCAACAAAAAAATGTGCGATTGGCTAGCAACCAGTCCAGGGCGTCCCCCGCCTACTGTGCGAAGACAGATGGTATAGACACCAGTAAGCCAGCGACCTTAGCGAGCATAAGCGACTACAGATAATGAATGGATCGAAAAATATACAATGCATGCCAAAATAAACTGGTACACTGAATGCATCAATTGTAACGTAACATGCTAACAAATTACAACAACAAAGGAAAATGATGGGTTCCTGTATTTACCGTGTTTTATAACATAGTAAGAACTTAACTAAAAATGATTGGAGACTCAGGATTGCAGGACTGTTGCAGCACTGAGTTTAGGTAGATAACCATAACAATTTGAGGCATTATTCATATGGTAGCAGTTCGAACGGTAAGAAATCCAGTTTACAAGGTGCTTGGAAAAGTCCCTGATAGCAACCAGTGAACAAAAACATGGTATTACAACATTCTAGAACATCCTCAATAAAAAATGATCTTAACGTTTCAACATAAAATGCTAATGTCATCACTGACGAAGACACTTACTCATGGAACATAATCTGGAGTGGTGTGGGAGGTGGCAAGCCTAAATTGGAGCGAATGAGAATGAATGTGAGTCGGTGTCAAGATTTGGTCAGTCTGAATGGTGAGTCAGTCAATCTAGGGTGTATTGATCTTGCCAATTGATCTGAGGCTTTGTCTATTTGCCTGACACAGGCCCTTAATGCCACAGAGTACACACCAGCTAAGAAGGCGGCAAGACGGGGAAGATAAACAGCGTTAGATAATGATACTGCAGGAAGGAAATGGCAAGAGGACATAGTGAATCTCACCATTCTGGCCTGGACAGCTGGTGTTGGTAACTAATATGCCCATTTGCTGGGCAGTTTTTTTTTTTTTGTCAAGCATGAAACCAGGCAACCTGATATAGTGTAAATTAATAAAATGAACAGTTTCTCCACCAGAGGCTATTTTCACACAGCAAAACAATAGACACTCGAAAGGGGCCCTCACGCGCACTCAGTCCCTCAAGTGCTGCACAGATCTGCAGATGTCAGAAAACCACTTGTTCGGCTAATGAGTCGGAGAAATGATGCATGGCCCTTGAGTAGGTATGTTGTGTCGGACCAGAAGGCTGGCCTTTTTGCTTCTGGGATAAAATGAGGGAGCATTGGTCACCTAGGTAGGGGGTGCACTCAGAACAGTCTTTGTTTTGTCAGACACGGGTATTAGGAGCAGATGTGCTTTTTTTCAAGCTATAGAGGTGCCTGGAGTTGGTTTAGGTCCTCATGTAGTATTTCTGAACGCTCGTGTTGTAGTTCTTGAGATTGGTCTTGATCTCAATCTCCATCTGTGGACCACTTTTTAAATGTCACGGAATTGGAGACGTTTTAACTCAGTTTCGTCTCAGTTTCGGAGAGTGCGAACTCTAGTCAGTGCCTCGTCCCCTTGCACACAGAGCATGGATGGAGGCACAAGATGCAGCGATGGAGGCACAAGATGCAGCACCATTGAAAATGTAGAAAAATGTAAACTCGTCAGTACAGTAATGAAATTTTATTTTCAAGGAGTTATTTTGTTGTTGTTGGTACGCCCCCACCCCCCACCCACCAAAACATGGTCTTGGCTTAGTCTTGGTCTTGTCAAATGTCTTTGTCTTATCTTAGTCTCAATACTCTCTAATCTCAATAATGTCTTAGTCTTTGTGTGGTCTTGACTACAGCACTTGGTGGTGCCCACATAGAACAGTCTGAACACTCATGTAATTTTGAAAAGCAGATCCGAGAAGTTTGGGAATTGATGGCTGTGATCGACGTCAGGAGGCAAAAAGAACACCGTTTGGGTGCGATGGGTGTGGAGTAAAATGGCATCTGAAGTTGAGTAGCTGTTTTTAGGCTGTCTTCGGGCTTTGCTGAGGTGAAGTGGCAGGTGGGGCAGGAAGTCAGAGCATGGTAAAGAGCGAGTAAGCAAGCATGTGAGCTATGTGATGCTTATCAGAAAACAGAGAGCCCGACTGTTCTCCACCCTGAATGCCCAGGGTTAGGCTTAATGACAAAGCATTGAGGGGGAGGGGTGCAAGTGTCTGTGTAGGGTGGGGGTTAAGCTGTCACAAACTGGGCTTGGCGGCCGAGCAGGTGTGCAGGGCGTAGGAACATGTGGGATTACAGCCAAGTAAACTGACACTCGAAAAAAAAAAAAAAAGCAAAGTGACACAAACGGCAGACAAAATTGACTCTCCAGAGTGTGCACATTGCAAATGTTTGCATTTCTGTTGTAAGATGTGAAGAGTACAGAAGAGAAATAGTGAATTTTAACATAGTCCACAAGAGAAGGAATGGGAATTGAAATTTTTTTATCAAGAACCGATCAGAGCAGTTCCATTCCTGGGTGACCTCTGGTTGCTTGCTGGACGAGTCAGTTAATTGATTGATTGTTAATTGATTATAGGCTTGGAGGCTGGAAAGGTCATTTAAAGTGAATGGTTATCAGATTTCATTGGGCCCATGTAATGCAAGGAAAAGCAGAGAGTGAGAATATGAAAGGATATTAGTGTGGATAAGAGAGTAGTGAAGATATTGAAGTGACCCATAATTAATATATTATCTGCGTGAGTTACCAAATCAGCCACAAGTTCAAGTAATTCATCAAAGAACCCAGAATATGGACTGGGAGGACGGTAAATAACTATGAGATAAAATGGTTAGCAAGGAGCTGACTTCATATGTCTTGAAGGTATGATTGGTGCTCGGATTAAGTTTGAGAGCAGATTCTTTAGGGGGACCTACCACCTTTCTTACAAGGACATGCAACATGGGAACCTACAAAGTTCGGGAGAGAGGCTTCATTTAGTGGTGAAAAATAATTTGGTTTTTAACCAGGTTACGCAGGGACATATTGATTTTTAGATGATCCGGTAATATAGCACATAAGCAGCTTTAGAAAATGGACGGTCGATTGGTCAAGTAAACTTGAACATCTGTGTGGTACTATTTATTTGTTTTTATTTTATTTTATTATTTTATTGTTTGTTTGTCTTTGTATTTTCATACTATTGATGATTTCTAGAATAACAGCATAATATTGGTGATGTTAAGAGATAGATAAAATCAGCTAAAATCAGATAAAATCAAGTCCCCACAGAAGCCCCATGTCCAAATTTTACGACCAAGTCCAAACCATACCAGAAACTGTTTGGTGTTGGGAAAAAAAAAAAAAAAGACACACTAAGTTCCTGATAGCATCATGACTATAAGCAACAAATACACAGGAATACGTTAACACAGGCTTGCCCGAAGCTAGTCATTGGCGTCTCACATGCCAGTAACATGCTCAAATGCTCGTTGATCTGCCGGCTTTTATTTGAATGGTTACATTTCAATAAAGACGCAGCAGTACGTCCGGATAATCAATGGAAATGTAAGCATGACAAGCAGAGCAGCCAATGAGAGCACAGAATGAGGACACATGCATGCTAAAGGTCTGTTATTTGGTGGATGGTATACAGTACAGACTGCAACTAAGAGCACATTTTAAAAAGGCTTGAGACAATTATTGGTTGTACGGTGACAGACACTTCTGGCTTCCAGGCACAGGCCGTGGATTCAATACTGTTGCGTTTTGTAGTTGTTGGAGCTGTTGGAGTTGCGTTTTTTTCTCCCTTGGCCCTTGCGTGGGTTGTCTCCGGAGTCTCCTGTTTCCACCCACATTCACCAAAACATGCCTGGGAGGTATATAGTGTCTGTGTGTGCCATGCGGCTGGCTGAGAACCAGTTCAAGGTGTACCATGCCTACTACCAAAAGACAGCTGGCATAGGCGCCATCTCACCCGCGACCCTCGTGAGGACAACTGGTTAAGAAAATGGATGCATGGCCCTATCATTGTGCATGAAACACACAAAAGATACATACTGTTGCTGCATACAACTAAAGCTGTGAAAACGAATTGATTAACAATCAATCAATTATCAAATTAAACAATTTTTTAAATTACTGGGTAATCGTTTATCCTCATCGTAACCCATAAAAACTCTCAGAATCTTCTGAATTCATCCTTTCTGTAGTAATTATTTTTGGAGGGGGACTTAATGAAAAGTCAGCAATAATCGTTTGTGTTTAGTTGAAAATAAAATATTAACAAACACCTGCTTTTACTTATGAAATCATTACCCAAACAAGTACTAGAATCAGTATGAAAAAGATTACAACATGAATTCCTCTCTTGTTATATACTTTTGTGTTGAAACAATAAACGATTCTAAATATCAACAACTAAGAAATAAAGTAAAAGAAAAAAAATGGGTGTGGCAGACACTAGGACCATGTCTCTCACCCAGTAGGCATGTCTCTATGATCCTTTGATGCTTTGAACCTGTTGGCTTTGTCTTTGCTGTTTTGGACTTTGTTGATCAGTTTTGTGATGGCATGCGAAGAGTAAAGATCTCCACTAGCACAGCAACGTGTGGTTTCTTGGCCTCGCCACATTGGTGACCCCAGACGTTAGAAAGTTTCGTCAGGCTGTTGGAGATGTAGTCTCGCCACATGGGTGACCCCGGACGTCAGAATGTTTCAGCGTGGAATCAACGCAGACGTCCCACATCGTGGCATCCCTCCACCAGCCTACTACACGTCAGGTATTGCAGCAAGCTGGTACCACGTCAGCCAGCCAGCACCCCAACAGGGGTCCTCTCACCCGTCGCCCAGTCCCTTGGCGCACCAGGGATCGAGCCAGCCAACAACGGGCTGGTGCGGGCGTTGGTGAGAACGGCTGTGCCGTCCAATTTCGGAGTCCCTGGCCGTCGACCGGGATCTTCCAGCCGGGCGGCCTCATCTACTACCGATGTCCGTCCGGCCTCAGCAGTAGGCCTCCAGCCACCATCATTCAGCCGCCCCTCCGATTCACCATGCCCGCAGGTATGGTCCGAGTATACATCGGAGCGGGTGAGCTGGGGTTGGTGCCGCAACAGGTTCATGCCCAGGCACAGACTGGGACGCAGCCGCGACCGGCCGTCCCTCGGAAGCCACTGTGCCTGCCAGCATGCGGGTCAGCACTGCCACTCCAGCTCCTGCTGAACTTCAGAACATCCCTTTGCCAACGCTACTTCATGGTTTTCACGCTGAACGTCTCACCCTTACTCCTGTCGCACCTGGGGCCCTGGTGTCACATACACTGCCCAGGACCGGACTGAGTCTCAGGGTGCCAGACTGGTGAATACCCTGTGGGGTTTTCCGTTATGCCTTTCTGGGTGTTCGGGGGGGAGCTGTGTGGCAGACACTAGGACCATGTCTCTCACCCAGTAGGCATGTCTCTATGATCCTTTGATGCTTTGAACCTGTTGGCTTTGTCTTTGCTGTTTTGGACTTTGTTGTATCAGTTTTGTGTTGACAAGTGAAGAGTAAAGACGTATACTAAAACAGCATCGTGCGTTTCTTCATCTTGCCACTATATATATATATATATATATATATATATATATATATATATATATATATATATATATATATATATATATATAAATATATAACATTTTAAAAAATATTCTCCGTATTCTATTCTTTTTGGGTCATATTATATCCATTTAGTTACGCTCCCCATCGTGTTATAGTTTTAAGTTGAGTTTTTAGCCAATTAGAATTCAGCTTCAACTTGTGTCACCTGTATGCCTGTATGTAATCTGCCTTAGCCAGAAGCCAGGACATTCACATAAACACGGCGCAGGCGGGATATGTAAGCGGGCAGTATAACTTAATGAACAGCTGTAATAGCCAACCGAGTGATAAGATCTCCATCTAGAGGTCTCACAAGAAGGCGGTGCAATGCTCAACAAGCAAGCTACAGGGTGTTGGCTTTGCCTGATTGCTTTAGAGGCATAGGATAGTTATTAGCTAACCTGTCCAGACTTGGCCATATATCTGAGTGGGCTACCAGGGGCATGAGCTAACCCTGGCAAATAGTTCTGCTGGTAATGGCTTTTGTTTTCAAAGGATCGATTTGGTGATTGGAGCTACAATGGATTTGCAAACTTCAATCGTTTAACCAAGGCAGCAATGAGACACCATCTGGACAGCTGGACACATGTGTATATCTCAGTTCGAAGGTAAAGACAGCTCCTCAATATGCTACGGTGCTTAGGAAAAAAAACTTTTGGAACACCCGAGTGAATACACTGTACATCTCATGGCCAAAAAAAAACTTTTGGAACACCTGAGTGAATACACTGTAAACATCTCAGTGCCAAGAGAGAGACCTTCATAATGAAAATGTGAAGAAAAATTGGGATATTGAAAAGACTGATTGATTGTGACCGCCGTTTTGTTTTGGTGAGTGCAAGCCATTTCTTTATTTGTTTCATTTTTAATATGTTTGTGTTATTTTATTTTGCTCATATTCAATTAATTGTAAATAAATAAAATGATGTTCTTATATTGAGCTGTAATTTGGACTTCATAAAATGTCATAGACATGTATGTTAATTGTTACCTTAATTCTTTAATCATTTTTTAAGTTTTGACAGAATCACTCATAATGGCTGTTTTAATGGCTGATGTGAGTTTATTGACGTTTTAAAGCTCCGAAAAATAGCCTGTGTAGCCCAGTAATGCATACGTGTGTGTGTGGCAAAACAATAACGCCGGCCGTTTATATAGCCTTCGTGGTACTACGCAGTCATCCTTTATGACTACAACTGTGACTGTGACGTCAGCTCAAAGGCGTCCTTTCTGACGTGGGAACTGTGAACTCCTCCTAAACAAAAAGCACACCATAAACCAGAAAATATACATGCAGAACTTTAAGGCATAACTCATAATAAAGACACAGACCACAACAGTGTGCGCATGGGGGGCTATTTATTCAAGAGTTTAACATCACAGAAGGCATACTTGTGAAAGACACGGCCCGCCACTGGGTACAAATATCAATACTTAAAAATGCATGTCCTTGTGGCTGTGGTGATTAAAAAATCTTTCCCTTTTTTTTACAACTGCATCTAGAAGCAACTTCTTTCACAAAACCTAATCTGAGTTGCTTCAAATACTAATTATTTGTCAAGTTTGAGTGAAGAGAGCAAAATATTCTTAAATCGGTTGGCTTTATTGACTAGATTAAAAAGGTTCATTCATAAAGAAGACATTTTAAAAGTGGTTTGGGGCTCTTGAATGCAGCACACTGTTGTCAGTGAATGTGTGTGAATTACAGGGACCCAAGTGAAAGAGTGAAGATACAGGGAGAAGAGATAAATAAGGTGGCAGATTTTAAGTATATAAGGTCAACAGTTCAGAGCAAATTGAGACTGTGAAAAAGAGAAGAAAAAGCATGTGCAGGCAGGCTGGAACGGGTGGAGAAAAGTGTCATATGTGATGTGTGACAAAAGAGTTCCAGCTGAAATGAAAGGAAAGGTGTACAAGACTGTGATGAGACCAGCAATACTGTTTGGCCTGGAGACATTGCCAGGAGGCAGAGCTGGAGGTAGCAGAGATGAAAATACTGTGGTTCTCTTTGGGGTGACTAAGATGGGTCAGGAATGAATACCTCAGCAAATCTTAAGAGTTTTCAGAGAAAAATTCGCAGAGGCCAGACTGAGATGGTTTGGGCATGTCCAGAGAAGAAACAGTGAATGTAAAGGTACTATAGAAAGATGCTGAATTTTGAATTGCCAGGCAAGAAGTCTCAGAGGCCCTTGATGAGCCGTTACCTTACCGCGGTGGAGAGGTTTGCATGTCTCAATGATCCTAAGAGCTGAGTAAGCGGACTTGGGGCTTAAATAGTTTGACACAAGTTTCCCTTGCCCAGACGTGGTTCACCAGGGCCCCCTTCTAGAGCCAGGCCTGGTGGTGAGGCTCATTGGCGAGTGCCTGGTGGCTGGGCCTGCACCCATGGGGCGATAGCATAACATGAGCTTCCCATGAAGCTAACCACCTGTGAGAGGAACCATAGGGGTCGGGTGTGAAGTGAGCTGGGCGGTGGCCAAACATGAGGACCTTGGTGCAATGATCCCCGGGTACAGAAGCTAGCTCATGGGACATAGAATCTCAAATCTCTGGTAGGGAAGGAGCCTGAGCTGGTGTAGGTAGAGAAGTTCAAACGAGATGTAATCGGACTCGCCCTCACACATACCTCGGACTCTGGTACCAGTCTCTTCCACTCTGGAGTTGCCTACGGACAGAGAAAGGGGTCATTCAGTCCGAGTGGGTCATATTTCGCACCTCCATTGTCGAGGCAGTTGGACAGAGTTGTGGCTATGAGGTGATCGGTGACAGTCGTGGCTACAATCCTCTATCCCGCTAGTGGACACCAGCATTAAGGGATGCCGTCAAGCTGAAGAAGGAGTCCTATCGGGCTGTTCTGGCCTGTGGGAATCCAGGGGCCACTGACAGGTAACAACTGGCCAAGTAGAGTGCGGCTTCGGCTTTCGCTAAAGCAAAAACTTGGGAGGTGGGAGGAGTACCGGATGGCCTCGAGGAAATTCTGGTCAACCCTCCGCCGTCTGAAGAAGGGGAAGCAGTGGACCATAACACTGTATACAGTGGAGATAGGGCGCTGCTGACCTCTACTCGGGATGTTGTGAGCTGATGGGCAGAATACTTCGACGACCTCCTCAAATGCACCAAAACGTACTCCTCTGAGGAAGCAGAGTCTGGAAGCTCTGAAGTGGGCTCTTCTATCTCTGGGGCTGAAGCTTGATTGTTACACCTCTACAACATCGCATGGACATCAGGGACAGTGCCCCTGGACTGTCAGACTGGGGTGGTGGCCACTCTTTATCAGAAGGGGGACCAGGGTGTCTTCCAACTACAGAGGAATCAAACTCCTTAGCCTCCCCGGTAAGGTCTATTCACGGGTGCTGGAGGTGAGGGTTCGTAAAGAAATAAAACCTAAAACTCAGGAGGAGCAGTGTGGTTTTCATCATGGCCGTGGAACAGTGGACCAGCTCTACTCCCTCTGCAGGGTCCTTGAGGGTGCGTGGAAGTTCGCCCAACCAGACTATATGTGCTTTGTGGATTTGGCAAAAGCGTTCAACCGTGTCCCTGGGGGAGCTCTGTGGGGGGGGGTCTTGGGAGTAAGAGGTTCCAGACCCCCTGATACAGGCTGTTAGGCCCCTGTACGATGTCAGAGTTTGGTCCACATATCCGGCAGTAAGTCAAATCCGTTTCTAGTGAGAGTTGGACTCCATCAAGGCTTCCTTTTGTCACGAATTCTGTTCATTACTTTTATGGACGGAATTTCTAGCCGCAGCCAAAGCGTTGAGGGGGTCTGGTTTGGAAGACTCAGCATTGCGTCACTGCTTTTTATACATTGTGTGGTGCTGTTGGCATTTTCAGGCCATGACCTCCAACTCTCACTGGAGTGGTTCTCAGCCGAGTGTGAAGTGCCTGGGATGAAGATCAGCACCTCCGAATCTGAGAGCTTGGTTTTCAGTCGGAAAGGGTTGGAATGCCCTCATCCTCTGGGGATGAGGTCAAGTATCTCAGCGTCTCTGTACCTCTCTGTCATAGTGAAGAAAGAGCTGAGCCGAAAGGCAAAGCTCTCTATTTACCAGTCAATCTACGTTCTTGCCTGCACCTATGGTCACGAGCTGTGGTCGTGACCGAAATAACAAAATTCAAGGGTGTCTTGGCTCTCCCTTAGAGATAGAGTGACAAGCTTAGTCATCTGGGAGGAACTCGGTGTCAAGACGCTGCTTCTCCGCGTTGAGAGGATCGAGTTGAGTTGATCTGGCCCTGGGGACGACCCAGGAAACACTGGAGGGACTATGTGTCTTGGCTGGCCTGGGAATGCCTGGGAATCCTCCTGGACAATGTGGCCGGGTAGAGGAAAGTCCGGTCTTCCCTGCTGAGGCTGCTGCCCCCTTGACCTGACCCCAGATGAGCGGGGAATAATAGATGGATGCTTAGATGTCTAAGAGGAAGACTAAAAAGAAGGTTTACAGACGTAACGAGAGAGGACACAAAGTTAGTTGGAGTGAGAGATGAGGATGCAGGATACAGGCTTTGATGGAGGCAATTGATTCACTGTGGCAACTCCTGAAGGGAAAAACTTCAAAAAAAAGAGAATATATATTTGATCTTAAGCATCAAAGAAAATGAGAATTTTGGAAGGGTGTAAATATTTTGTCATGACACTGCATCACACTTACCTTTAGCTCAAACCGCTGCATACTGCTGTACAGGAATAAAATGTTGGTGACACTTTCAGTTCTTAGAGGGAGTGCTCCTGAAGCTTTTTTCTTCTGACTGATATTACATTTTGTATACTATATCCCCTGCTTGTAACTACACTGTGAAAGCATGGTTTTAAATTATAATTTATTTAAATTAATCACAGATCAAGCTTGCCACTAAAATAAATGTCATTTGATGCTTCATCAAAGGAAGAAACAACAAAGGTTTGGATATTATAGAGTAATGGAGAGAGTATGATTGAATTTTATTGAGAGGAAAACATAGCCACTTTCTACTTGCAAAACAAAGCACAGGGTGACTGGGTTTAAATCAGCAGCCATTACCCCATAGAGATCAAATGTTTTGAGTCTTCTTGCACCTTTGCCAAGTTGTTACTTCCTCCACAAGCAAGTGACCAAGAATAAGGCCTTGTCTACATGTAACCAACTACTTAAAATCCACATAGTCCCCTTAGTTCTTGTTGTTATATTATTTTTTAAAAATTGTGTCTGTACAAATCCAGGACAGTGCAGTTTCATTCACTTACAAGCATGCGAGGTCTCTAGGCGACAGTAGTGTTGCCAAATTCTCTCCAATCAGAAAAAAAACACCGCCTCTGACGTGTCCAGTAAGGAAGAACTTCCGCCTTTGATGTCACCAGTATCTGTGTCTTTGACGGGAAAAAGAACAGTGCAATGATGCAAATCTCCGGTTTAAACTGGTTACACGCACCCACGTAACCAGAGGCTTGGGCAAATCTCCACTTCTGAGTTCATTGACATTGATTTGAAAAGACAAAAAGCTCGACCACGTATCATAAATAGGGCAAAATGGAGACATTTACTGCCAGTTTGCAAGAACCTTTGGGGGGCCGGGGGGGGGGGGGGGGGGGGGGGGGGGGTCTGACATCAAACACATGCGCAGAAGCTACTATGGAGTAGTTTGCCTTGGCGCTGTGTGTTCCACAGTCATTTTTCTGACCCAATTTTCCCACATAACAGTCCAACATAACAAGGGGCTACAATGGCCAACTGTCGGGTTGGTGTATAGAGGGTCAAGTATTGTGTGTGAATTGTGCGAGTGTGTTTACATGTGTGTGTGTGTGTGTAGGTATGTGTGTGTGGTCTGACTTTGCTCCTAAGTGTTTCCCAATGACAAGCAAATCTTGCACCGCTGCAGTCATGAGGATGGTGATGAATTGACTGAGCTGAGCCACAATTAAGATTGGATCAGGATAAAGGTACATGCTGAATGATTAGCACCACCAAAACATTCAGCCACAGAGTAGCCCTGCCTTTCAAACAGGGTAGGAGTCAGCTTCCGTAACTTGGTTGAGCTTTTAATTTATTATCTTGACATGTTTGTGAGTTCCTGTATGACTATGCTTGTAAGAACTGCTTTGAGTTTTCTACTGACATAGGGACGACACTTTGGAGAAGTGAGGATATTTAAACAGGTCCTCACTTGTTCAGACCTCTTTTTACGGGTCAAGACCTGCTTTTAGATAATAGGTTTGTCATGAGGACGGTGAGCCACAGTGCCGGTAAAAATAAATGACCCAGTTCTGTCCAGGTGCCTTAATGACATTTGGCCTTGGATTGAAGAAAACTTTCTCTCCTTAAACAAAAGCAAGACTGAAATGATCTTATATGGACATCAAAACCTCCTGGATGGCTATGAAAGTGCCATTGGGACAGTCGTACTGTCATTCTTTTGTAAGGAACATTGGTTTTACTTTAAACAGTAATTTTAAATTTGACAAACAAATAAGCCTGATAATCAAAACAAGACTTTTTTCAGTTGAGGCTCTGTTACAACTGCAAGATGGAGGACCCAAGAGCACACGGAGACAGGAAAGTTCAGTGATTGAATCTTTATTTACGAGAGGATACTTGCTGGGGTGGGAGATGACGGGAATGAGCGCTGTGGAGAGGCATTCGGGGCCACTGGAGCCAGAGCGTGGCTATTGGGTAGTAGGGGGCAAACAGGGCTGAGACACGGGTGGACAGACTGTGTAGAGGACTGGATAGTTTGGCGTGACACATAGAGACAATCTGGCAAGTTCTGGGGGAGAGAGACCAGGGTTTATACTGAGCAGGTGATTAGTAGCAGCTGATGGTGTTTAGTGCTGAAATGGCTGGAAATGAGGTGGTTAGCCTGGGCAACTGTGACAGACTTATCAAAAGTAAGGGCATATCTCCCCACAAATTATTTTGAAAAACATATCCATACCTTTGTTACAGCTCATCTCGACTATTGTAATTCTTTGTTTGTTGGTTGCAACCAGTCAGTACTCCACTGTTTACAAATGGTCCAAAACGCAGATGCCCATTTGCTGACTTGGAAAAAAAAAGCACAATTATATTAGTCCTGTCCTTGCATCCTTGCATTGGCTGCCCATTCATTTTAGGATCCAGTTTAAAGTTTTATTTTTTGTTTTTAAGTGCTTAAAGGGGTTGGCACCATCATAAGAGCTTGTTCCGCCTTGCATTACTGCCAGGGCACTTAGGTTCTCTAACCCAGAGGTCCCCAAGCAACAGTCTGTATCGGTCTGTGGATCAACTGGCACCGGGCCAATTGGGCCACACCAGAAAAAAAAAATGTTTTTGGACTGATTTAGTTTAACAGTTCATTCATTTGCGCTTTGTTTGGCTTGATCTTTTTGTTTTTTTGGTGCCGGATGATGTGGTTTTGAGAGCAATCAGTCGCTAGTGCGCAAGTCACCCCATGATAAAACGTTTGGGGTCCGCTGAGCTAGCTCTGTTCTGTATTGATTTTACTGCTGTTTTTTTATTGGTACCTTTGTGCTTTATGATTCAGTTGTATTTCAGTAACCGTACAGAACTTTGATCAATCCTTTGAGGTTGTTATTAAATGTGCATTATAAATATACTTTAACGTGACATAGCTTGAGGTTTGAATTGGGTTAGGGTTGATGTTAGGGTTAGGCAATCATTTCTGATGGTTAAGGTAAGGATGGGGTTAGTTTGCATTATGTCAATGGATATCATCACAAGTATAGCCGAACAAATGTAGGTGTGTGTGTGTGTGTGTGTGTGTTATTTACACATCACAATCTTTTACACAAGATGTTATTCAATTTACTCATACTTTTTATAATCGTATCATCTTAATCAGATATATTAAACTCTTTTTGAGCACAGCCAATAGTTCATATCTTTTCAGTTTTAATCCATAGTTGTTCCACAAATTGTCACCTTGAACAGATACACACATTTGCTGTACCAATGGATTGTTTCCCAATGGCTAGCAATAAGAACCAAAACCCAAAGATGAGCCGCACCTGACTACAGTGGTATGAGAAAGTTTGGGCACCCTTGACAATTAGCCTTATTTTTAATCACTAATCATTGGGTGTTTGATTTCAGAAATTAATTTTATATATCAAATAATTGATGAACAAAATCATATTTCAGCAGTGAAATCAGGTTTGTTGGATTAACAGAAAATGTGCAATATGCCCCAAAACAAAACAAACAAAAAAAAGCCTGTGCATAAATTTGGGCACCTTAATAGAAAAATCATGTTAGTATTTAGTAGAGCCTCCTTTTGCAAAAACAACAGCCTGTAGAACCTTTATGTAGACAACGATTAGTGGTATGTAAAAGAACATTTGGACAAGCTAATATGGATCCTGGATGATGGTATTTTGGCCCATTACTCCTAGCAAAACCTCTGCAATTCAGTGATGTTTGAAGGATTCCGAGCATGGACAGCCTGCTTCAAGTCATTCCACAGAAACTTGATGATATTCAAATCTGGGACTAGGATGGCAAATGCAAAACATTGCACTTGAATGCTCGGGTAGATTTTGAGCAATGTTTGAGGTCATTTTCTTGTTGACCCATCCCCGGCGCAACTTTAACTTTGTGATAGACTCTAGAACATTATTCCCAAGAATCTACTGATACTGAGTGGAATCCATGCGACCCTCAATTTTAACAAGATTCCCAGTACCAGCACTGGCCACACAGCCCCACGATATGATGGAATCTCCACCAATTTTTACTGTGGGAACAGGTGTTTTTCTTTGACTTCTGTGTTCTTTTGTTGCCATGCATATCAATCAATCAATCAATCAATCAATCAAATTTTATTTATATAGCCCTAAATCACCGAAGTCTCAAAGGGCTTCACAGAATGAAAAGAGGTCATACAGAGACATCTTTTCAATGTAAGGTACACAACAGCATCCCCTGTCAAAGCTCCCAGAAGGGGAAGGAAAAACTCAAAAACCCCAATTTGGGGAAAATCAGAAACCTCCAGAAGGGACCACAGGTGGGAGGAGCCCCCTTCCAGGCCCACAGGTTGAAGTGGATGCTGCATGTACCGAACACAGAAACAATATAAATTACAGAAAACATATTGTGCTATATAGTGCAGTGATGTCTTGACAGCAGGCAAAGCCATTGGGCAGGAACCATCCCGCATTCCAGCCAGGTGGACCGCAGACGGCTAGACTCCTAACCCGTGATGGTCGACCAGCGCAGGACCCAATGGAGGCGGTCAAGTCAACCCTCACCATCTAGCTAGCCCCCTCTCCCGGCCGGAAGAGGGGGGCAGGAAAAAAGAAGAAAA
Source organism: Hippichthys cyanospilos (assembly GCF_059441005.1). Classification (NCBI taxonomy): domain Eukaryota; kingdom Metazoa; phylum Chordata; class Actinopteri; order Syngnathiformes; family Syngnathidae; genus Hippichthys; species Hippichthys cyanospilos. Next base: position 21,302,103 of record NC_142378.1, read on the forward strand.
AGAAGAAGGCTGCAGACAGGCTAATTTAACTAAATGCTTTTGAGTATAGATGTGTTTTTAGTCGGGATTTAAAGATTTCTACCGAGGTGGCTGCGCGAACTTCCATAGGTAGGGCATTCCATAGTACTGGCGCGCGAATGGAAAATGCCCTTGATCCCGCAGACTTCTTTTTAGCCCGTGGGGTCGATAGCAAACCGGCATTTTGTGATCGAAGTTGTCGGGACGGAACATAAGGTGATACTAAGTCGACGAGATAGGAAGGAGCTAAACCGTGTAAAATTTTATAAGTAATTAACAACACCTTAAAATCACATCTCACGTGTATTGGAAGCCAATGCAGGTCAGCTAGAATCGGAGTAATATGATCAAACTTTCTCGTCCTTGTCAATAGTCTCGCCGCTGCATTCTGTACACACTGCAGGCTTTTAATGTGAGACATGGGAAGGCCAGAAAACAAAATGTTGCAATAGTCTATATCGCCTCTTGCTGTGACCAAACAATTAAATTTTTGTTTCATCAGTCCAGGGTATCTTATTCCAAAATTATATTAGCTTGTCCAAATGTTCTTTTACATACCTCAAGCAACTTAGTTTGTGGCAACTGTGAAAAAAAGGCTTCTTCCGCATCACTTTTCCGTACAGCCTTTCATTGTGCAAATTGCACTGTATTGTTGACCGAAGCACAATGTCACCATCCGCAGCAAGATATCCTTGCAAGTCATCCTTGCAAGTCTTTGGGAGTGGTCTTTTGGTTGTTTTTAACCTTTTTGACCATCCTTCGTCTTTGCCTCTCTGGAATTTTTCTTGGCCTACCACATCTGAGCTGAACATTTCCTCACAATGTTCCCAAAAGTGGAAACTGACCGCTAACATTTTTTGGACAGCTTCTTGTAACCTTCCCCTGGCCTAAACCGTAATGCTGTATAGTCTTGGTTTTGAGGACATCAGATAATTGTTTTGAAGCTCCCATGTTCCAGCTCATCAGAGGAGAGTCAAACAGAATGAGAACTGGCATTTGGCCACCTTAAATGCATTTGATCAGAATTGGATGCACCTGTCAATTAAGTTCATGTCTTAACGAGCTAACCAAGCCAACTTTATGTGTCAAAATATTTTTTGATGGTTGGTTACAGGCCATCAAAGCAACAAAATGACACAGCCAATTTTTACATTTAATTTCATACAATTGCATACTATGAATACTTAAAAAGTGTATTTGGAAATCACAGTTGGAAATCAAGCTATTACTTAGCTCTTATGAGCAAATGAAGGACATGCCACCAAGATAATTTTGTATGATGTCAATCCATTACATCCATACAAGCTTTTGAGGGTGCCCAAACGTTCTCATACCATTGTATTTACTACGGAGTTCAACTCATGAGAAAAAAAATGTGGCTTATAGTATGAAAAGTCACAGCTGGGTGCTTTATATTTTTGTGGTAGACTAAACTTGAGCTGCTCTGTGATAAGCAACCTTCTCCTTGCAAAGAATGCACCCGTGGATGACATTGCGAGGCAGAGTGAGGATAATTTCAGAAACGCAACTCATCTTGGCCGTTATCATGCTTTTAAACTGTTGCCCTATGGTTGGTGTTACTGTGCTCATAAAAGCTGGACAAACAAAAATGGACAGTGTTTTCCCAAGCGCTGTTAATGGTCTAAACCAGTGGTTCTCACATTGGAGTACTTGAAGGAACTTCAGGGGGTACTCGAGATTTTAAATAAAACAAACATGTAAAAATCATTTAACAATAATTATTAAATTAAATGTTTCAGGAAAATATAAGTTCATATAAAATGTTATGTTCAGTAAGTTATTCAATTTCATTGTTGTAAAAAGCCAGATTCACCTCCATACTAGAATGGTGCGACCCAACAGTCACGTGCCACCTCTCATTACCTGTTGTTAATTAATTATTTTTGTGAACATATCTCTACTACGATCCCAAAAGAAGATGTGGACAAATATTTATTCATTATGTTTTCCTTTTGGGAACAGTTGTGATACTTTATGCTTTTTGGAGGGAAGAATATTTATTAATAATTAAGTTAATTATTTATTATTGTGAAGAGATCTCTACAATAATCCTAAAACATGATTCAAGATTCAAGAGTTTTATTGTCATATGTTTAATATTCTATATTGTCACTCACGTATTTCATAGTCCCAGCTATGCCTCCTCGTCCTGAACCTGCACATTGTTATGAGTACTTATATTTCAGCGCTTTCTTTTTCTGAGCAAGAAGATTTTTATAAACGGATATGCCGTTTAGATTCGAGCCCGACTGCCATGACGGGGTTTGGTCCGCTCCCCCTGGGGGCGCCTGTGCCACTGGATCGCCTCGCATGGTTCCAGCAGCTAGCCGCGCGGATAAGTCTTCCACGTGAGTAGCTAGCGTGTTAATCGCACCCATAAGCTCTTGTAAGGACTGATCGTGCTGATCTACGAGCTCACTTTGGCTGGCTAACGCAGCTCGAATGCGTTCCTGGTCTATGGGGTCCATGGTGGTCAGAGTATTCTGTTACGTTGTAACACCAAGAACTCGACAGTGGACCACCACAGACCAGACACAGATGAGTGCGAACTCAATATAAGGGTTTTATTAAACAAAGGTAGCACGCAACACATGAAAAGGGAATAACATAAACTGGGCAAAGTGGCAACTCAAAATACCGCGATCTGAACACGTGTGTAAAGTCCAACTAAAAGTGACATAGAAACACCTACTGTATGTAGTTGACGGCGGAACGCCAGTAGTCCGACAAGGGGGGGAAGGCCATCACCTGGAGGAAGCCGTTAAAATGGAACGTAACAAACAAAAGCAGACACGAGCAAAAACGCACATACAAAGTAGCAACAGAAATACTCACAACACCAGATGCAATAGCATACGAGGGATCTAGAAAACTAGACCGAATTACATTACAGTATACTCTGACGGCTTCCTCTAGCTCCAGTCGCGTTTAAATAACCCGGTGATTGTTGATGGTGGCCAGGTGCGCGGCTGGTGGCTCTACCCTCCCGTCAGGGACACACCTGCTCAAGAAGAGAGAGAGTGAAGTGGAGGAGCAAGAACGTAACAATAACAATGTGCGGGTTCAGGACGAAGAGGCATTGCTGGGACTGTGAAATTTGTGAGTGACAATGTTTCCAACTTTGTATTACTATATTAAAAAAGATTGTTTTAAACAAATTTGTGGCTTTACAACAGGTTTTGATTTTTGGTTTTATTCTATATTTTAGTATTGCAGTGTAAAATAATTTAAAAAAAAAGTAAAGCTGGCTACTTCACGGATTTCACTTTGCTCGTGTTATTTTTGGAACTCAACCCCCGCGATAAACGAGGGATTACTGTATACGTATATGTGTGTGTGTTTTTGCCATATCAAGAAACTGACTGCATTCTACCTATGGCCACCCTAACTACCCCATGGAAAAAAAGGCCTGGACTTTCCTTGCAATAGAGTAAAACTATGATGCCGTGTTCAGATGGAGCGTGAAGAGCGGACGGTTTTGTATTGTACTCAATGGAGTTCTCGCGATGACGCGTCGAGCGACGCGATGGAGCGACGCGTGGCGCGTAATTACGCGTGACGCGAGAAGTTAAAACATTTTAACTTTTGTTGCGTTGCGTCAGCCAATCAGCTTTGGGAACGTTTAACAGCTACACAAGGGGCAGGAATTAATCATGGCGGCTGCTTTGCGGTCGCCAGAGCTACCCAACACTTCCATCTGAGCTTTCAATACAAAAACGGAGCCAAGCAAGAGCACTCACCTGGCTTGTAGAACGGCGGAAGGAAGAACTTGGGACAACTGATATGTGCAGCGTTTGCTTCCTCTTTTGCTTTTTTTAAAAATATACTTTTTTTAACAGCTATTGATCTGTGCTAAGCTAATGATAGTGCAGCACTGACAGCACATTATTTAGCACGGTCGGCCACTTGATTGCGACTGTACTTGACTGCATTTAAACTTTTTTTTTTTTTGGCAGAGGAGTACAGTGATCCCTCCTACTTCGCGGTCTCAGATATCGCGGTCTCAGTACTTCACGGGTTTTTCCAGGAAAAATTAAAAATATTTCAATATAAAAAATCATTTAAAATTTACGCAAAAATGGAAAAAAATTGAGAAAAGCAAAAAAAGTACATTATACAGTACTGTATTCATCAAATAACTAAGTAATATTAGTTAATAACTGTGTTAAGAATTCTTCAAGCATTAGAGTTCGTGACAATTGTTATCTTATTTTGAAATGTATGCTTTTAATTTTTGTCGGGTCGCGTTGCATTTCTGTTTCCTGTTTTACGTTCTCTGTGCGTCATGCGACTTTTTTTTTTTTAAATTTTTTTTATTAATCAATAACAGTATACAATTGAGTATAATAAAAAAAACAAAAACAGTAACAACAAAAACAAAAACGCCAGGGGACAAACAACCAAAAACTCAAAGAGAAACTGCAATACACTATTACACAAATATATTAAAAAAAGAGTACACACATCACAGATTTGAATTGCTTTTAAATTGTTAGATAGTTTCAAAGTTTTAATATATTGTTTGTCTTCATTGATTAGGACAGAGAGTTTCGGTTTTTGAGAGGCATATTTGCATTTGTGGATATGCCATTTAGTAAAGAGTATAATGAAATTTATAAGGTAACATTGATTATTATTATTAATGGTCGAGTGATTGATGAAGCCAAATAATGCATTCTCTAAACAGAGGGAAAAGTCAGGGCTAACACGTGCAGAAACAAGTACACAGATATCCTTCCACAGTCTATTGGAAAAGGGGCAAGACCAGAACAAGTGAAACACATCTTCGGGGCAGTCTTCACAGAAAGAACAGTTTACATCAATATCCTTTTTAAATTTTTGCAAAAAGACTTTAGTGGGGTAAACTCTATGAATTATTTTAAAAGTTACTTCCTTTACTTTATTAGTTAGCATATATCTAGCAGGTAGATTCAAAATTTTCTTCCAATCAAGGTCAGCTACAAAGCAGTTCCAATAAGCTACCACATATGGAATGGATACAACATCTTTTTGAAATAATGAACGTATATTCCAGTTAGTGTTACGTGTTGATGCGAAGCAAATTTGTCCTATTTCAAGTCTGGTTGGATCGATGGGCAAAGTGGATAACACCATAGGTAGGTATCCTGCAGCACTTCTAAATAACATATATATACTCCATTGATGCGAAGCAAATTTGTCCTATTTCAAGTCTGGTTGGATCGATTGGCAAAGTGGATAACACCATAGGTAGGTATCCTGCAGCACTTCTAAATAACATATATACTCCATTGGGAATTGAACTTACAATAATATTAAATTCACTAATAGGAATCATAATATTATAATTTAAGGTAAATTCTCGATATGACATCATTGATCCATCCGGGTTAAACAATTGCCAAACCAACAGTATGTCATGACTAAACCAAGCAGGGTAAAATAAGGACTTGTTTTTATATGTGATATCTTTGTTGTTCCATATGTAGTATTTATGTGGAGAAAAGTTGTGTTTGTATATTAATTACCAGGAAAGGAGCATCTGTTTATGGAAGTGGGACAGTTTTGAGGGGATTTTTTTCAACGTTGAAATTACAGAGTAAGACGAAGTTTAGACCACCTAATTTAGAAAAAATAAAATCGGGTATAAAATTCCATAGTGATGTTGGATTTTGAATAAACTGTTTAAGCCACTTAATCTTGAAAGTATTGTTCAAAGTAGAGAAGTCTAAACAGTTAAGGCCACCTTTGTCATAAGAATTCATTATTACAGATTTTTTAATGTTGTGGTTTTTGTTTCTCCATATAAAGTCAAATAGCTTTTTGTCAATATCTTTGCAAATCTTTAGGTTAACATCAAGAGAGAGAGCTGCATAGGTAAGACGGGAAATTCCTTCAGCTTTGGTTAACAAAATTCTCCCTTTCAATGACAAAGCTCTCTGAAGCCACTGCTCTAATTTTTTCCTGGTCTTGTTAGTTATCAAATCAAAGTTTAGATTGCACCTGGCTTCTCTATCTTTGGCAATAACAATTCCTAGGTAAGATACAGTGTCTTTTACCGGTATGCTATGAATGGAAGGGATGTCACAATCTTTAAGAGCAAGTAATTCGCATTTTTTTATGTTCAAGCAAAGTCCAGATGCAAAGGAAAAAGTATTTTTTTTATGATAAAGCAAAGTCTAGATGCAAAGGAAAAATTATTCAATAAGTTAATAGCTACAGGTATTTGAGAGAGATCTTTCAAGAACAAAGTCGTATCATCAGCCAGCTGGCTGATAATAATTTCTCTACCTGCGATTGAGATACCTTTCAAAGGACTAAGCATTATAGAGTCAGTTAGGAGCTGAGTGCAAAGCAAAAAAAGATAAGGTGATATGGGACATCCCTGCCTGACCCCACGTTTGAGGGAGAAACGGGTAGAAGTGCCAGCATGCAATCTAATTGAGCAATTTCCATTCGCATACATTGTTTGAATAGCACCGCTGAAATAAGGGCCAAATCCAAATGTGCCTAAGGCATGAAATATAAAATTGTGTTCAATAGTGTCAAAAGCCTTGTAAAAGTCCAAAAACAGAATAAAACTTTCATCAGAGCATAAATCTGAATAATCAATTAAATCCAGCACTAATCTGATATTGTTGAAGATATGCCTATTACTCATAAAAAGAGATTGAGTCTCATCAATAATATGGTCCAATACTGTCTTCATTCTCCTAGCAAATATTGACGCAAATATTTTATAATCATTGTTAAGCAAGCAAATTGGACGCCAGTTATCGACAAAGAGCAAGTCCTTTTTTGGTTTTGCTATTAAAGTTATGAGTCCTTGGGATAAGGTAGGTGGGAGGGATCCTATGTCTGTGCATTCTAGGAAGAGACCGAGAAGAAAGGGTGCGAGCCTCTTTGAAAACATTTTATAAAATTCAGAGGTGATGCCATCTGTGCCCGGAGACTTATTTAATTTAAGGTGTTCTATAGCAGACATAATTTCCTGCAATGTTATTGGTTTGTCACAAAACTCTCTCATATCATTGTAAATCCGTTTAATTCCAGTGCGGGATCCAAAGAATTGAAAGGCAGATTCTTCATTATATTTTGATTCATATAATTTGGCAAAGAAATCGGAACAGAATTTAGTAATTTTTTGAGGGTCATCTGCAACTACTCCAACAATATCAAGTTTTTGTATCGTGTTATTTTTAGCATGAAATTTTTCAAGTCGAAAAAAATAGGCAGAATTCTGCTCCCCTTCCTTCAACCATCTTCTCCTGCTTCTCACAAAGGCACCTTCTGCCCTCTGTCTATAAATGTCATCCAACCCGCTTTGCAAATATACTAGGTGTTGACGTTCACTTTCAGTTAAACTTCCAGGTGGTTTTTGCAATAAGTCTGTTATTTCTGAGATTAGAATTTCTTCTTCGGCCTTTCTAGCTTTAGCAGTCAAACTTCCATATGCTCTCAAAAATTTAGATAATTCAAATTTGAAAAGTTCCCAGTTCCTACAAAAATTAAATAGACTTACACCAAAAACGTTCGATCAATGCATTGACAGTATCAGATATGGCATCCTGTTTCAGAACAGAATTGTTCAACTTCCAGTATGAGCTTCTTTGACGAGTATTTGAGTTCATAGAGATTTGTAATGAAATTGCTTTGTGGTCTGTCAAGGGAGTAGTAAGGATACTGACTTTGCTAATTTTGCTAACAATGCAACTGGAAATTAACCAAAAGTCTATACGCAATAAGTTAGTACATGATTTATTACTCCAAGTGTACGAGCTTATATTAGGATTTCTCTCTCTCTCCATATATCAACTAAATTGAACTTAATCATGAATTGAGTCAAATTAGAGGCCGCAGAATAGTTAGTTCGTGGAGGCCACCTGTCCAGAACACCATCAAGAGCAACGTTGAAGTCTCCCCCCATCACTATTACAGCATTCGGGTACTTAGCAAGCCAATGTAAAAAGCGAGATTCTAAATTATCAAACAACATATCATTATCACTTTTGGAGTTGTACCCATAGATGTTAACAAGTAAAATGATTGTGTCGTTAACAATGATGATCAACATGAAAAATTGACCTTGAGGATCACCATCAGAATGCAAAACTAAAGGAATTCTTCAAAATAGCAGCACCAGCTGCTCTTTCGGTTCCATGCGACAACCAAATGTCATTGCCCCATTGTGCTTTCCAGAACTGTGTATCTTTCTTGATAGAATGTAGCTCTTGAAAAAATGAAAAGTCAGCTTTCTGCTGTCTTGCAAATAAAAATAAAGCTTTTCGCTTAACATTCTTTCTTAACCCCCTGGCGTTAAGAGAAAAAACAGAGAATGACAATGTAGTAACAAAGTACAGTCAGCCCCCGGCTTACGAGCATCCTGATTTGCGAACAATTCGCCTTACGAGCGTGGATCAGGGAGAATTTTGTCCTCCGCTTACGAGCAAACCTCTCGTCTTGCGAGCATTCCGACTAATCATCCATTGAGTTGTAGAAATGTTCTCGCCTAACTGCGTCAATATATTCAGCAGTTGCGTCATCTATAATCATCAACAGGTACTTATGGCGGTAACGTGAACGCTATTGGTCTTACAATCTCACACTGACTGTCTCACTCACGGTGTCTAAATATATTACCATTTAAGTGTAGTGTTTGTACAGCTAAAGGGAAAAACAGCTGACATGAAATTAAATGTGCCGATTGCAGGACAAAGAATTGTCATTGGTTTAAATGTGTGTTTTTTTTTAATTAATTGTCAATACATTCCAACCGTTTAAAAAAAAGTGCGAATAATTATCAGTCAGTCAAGGAGACGCCAATATGCTATTGGTCGATTAAGGTCACCCGGTCTCACTCACGGAGATGCTATTGGCCGGCGTCACACGTCAATCACAGAAATGCCGATATGCTATTGGCCGAACGCCTTTATCTAGCTTGATGGGACAGGATGGAAGGAAGTAGACAAAATGAGTGAAAAACGGAATGTTTTGAAGACTTTGCAAACTTTATCTGTTAGACATAGCTTCTAAAATTACTAGCAGCGGTAAAGGAAGAAATAAGAGGATGATGTTTTAGTATCTCCGTGATTTGCACCATGACTGAAAGAGTTACTGTAACACTGTAAGACCAATAGCCTATAAGCTTTGCCGTATTAACTTAAGAGGTTAATCTCTGCACCCTGTAACGGCTGGTATTACTGTGCCATATAATGGTTGCTTGACAATACTGCATGTCATGTTAGTCGGCGACCTCCCGACATGCTTTGGGACAGCGCCAATCTTGCAATTCTGTGAGTTGTAACCAACGATGAACTGACGCTCGAACAAGCAACAAGTGTGGTGCCTAGTAAAGACAACACACATAACCTCCCCTCCGCCTCCACCCAGCTCATTTCACGTCGGGAAAAACAGCTGACATGAAATTAAGTGTGCCGATTGCAGGACAAAAAATCGTCACAGGTTTAAATGTGTTTATCAATAAGATGTCAATACATTCCAACCGTTTAAAAAAAAAGTGCGAATAATTATCAGTCAGTCAAGGAGACGCCAATATGCTATTGGTCGATTAAGGTCACCCGGTCTCACTCACGGAGATGCTATTGGCCGGCGTCACACGTCAATCACAGAAGTGCCGATATGCTATTGGCCGAACGCCTTTATCTAGCTTGATGGCACAGCTGGTTGGGATGGAAGGAAGTAGAGAAAACCCTGACTGAAAAAGTTACTTTGACACTGTAAGACCAATAGCATATCTGATTTACCGTATTGACTTCGAGCATTCATCTCTGCTCATCTCTGCTTATCCCAGCACAAGTCACGTCTTTCCAAAGGTAAAAGTCGTATTTCCTTGGTATTTGTTATTTAATGCAACTGAACAGTAGATTATGTCACTTAATATTAATGTATGTATACAGCGTGATGATTTTACCTAAGGCTTCTGCGCGCGTAGCACACGCATTCACGAATTAACATGGGTTTGGATTGCCCGCTATACGAGCAATTCGAGATACGAGCGGAGCAATTCGAGATACGAGCGTAGCCGCTGAACGGATTAAGTTCGTAACCCGGGGGCCCACTGTACTAAGAACAAGTACGAGAAAATGTAGAGCACTCAAGTAGTATTAAAATATAGAAAACAAACTCTATCCCTTAGAGTAGACAACTGTGAGAATATATTAGTTTTGATTAATTATCAAAAAACAATCATCCTAAGAAGTGAACAGAAAAAAAATATTTCGCCATCCTTTTCTTTGATCCCTAATATAAATAAATAATGTGCAGTTTAAACTATAATAACCCAGAGTTAAATCGAAACGTCTATAATTTTCAATTGTCCTAACAATGCAGATCAAACAGATCTGGGAATGGAGAGTCCATTTTTTTTTTTTAACTTCCTCTTCTCCCCCATCAATTCCCCTCAAAACATCTTTGCTGACATCCAAACCAAAAATCCTGTCACCCGAAGGTTATAACTTCATCTTGTCTCCTTACAAGAAGATATGGAAGACTTCAAGTCTGGGATGAAGTGCCCCTTTTTTGCAGCTCAAGCTGTTCCGGGCGAACTTCCTTTCCATCAATGATTACACAGGTTCCTGCAAAATGTGCCTTCTTTCCTTCTCTCTTTGCAGCTTCAATCAACGGCCACAGCTTATTTCGCATTGCTTTGTCATCAGTAGTTAGATCTTCAGCAAACCACAACTTGTTCTTTTGAAGATAATCACACTTTTTTGCCGTTCTCCATACTAGGTCCCGCGTAGATCTGTTTGTCAAGCGAATAATGATTGTTCTGGGCCTATTTGCTGTTCCTTGTTTTCTTCCCAAGCGATGGACAATGTCAATATCATCATTGATCTTTTGCTGAAATTCAGGCAGCATGGTAGAGCAAACGTTGATCACTTTGGCCTTTATATCTTCTGGATCACTTTCACAAACACCGTGTAGTCTGAGGTTCCATCTTTGTCCATATCTTTCATATTCATTCATCCTGAAACGTAATTCTGATAGTTGTTGGTCATGCTTTTCATTGATAAGTTTGACCTCTCTCATATCTCACTTAACTTCTGCTAAGGCAAAGTCAATGGATTTCTTCAGATCCTTGATGCTTCTTGTATTCCTGTTAATCATCTCCTCCAGATTATCTGCTCTCAAATTAATTGCAGCGACAATGTTATTTTGTAGATCTGCCAAAGATATATCAGCTTTTTGTTTTTTTTTGCTTTTGATTTGGTCGGTGTATCAGGAGCAGAAACCGTGAGGGAAATAATGTCCTCCTGTCCACAAGCGCGGGTAGCAGAGGCCACATAGTCATGCTCGCGACCAGCTGAAGCAGCAGAGCTAGAAGTAGTCGCAGTCGAGGACCTAGTTGAAGCATCGTCATTCTTCAGAGGTATTCCAAAAACCATACCTTCTTCGCGAACTGCAGATTCCTTTTCCTTACGTTTCAGTCCTTGTAAATTTGGTTTCATGTCGACGTAAGATGAGGCTCCACAAACAAACAGCTCTTGGGTCCGGCACAGCAAAAGCGGCATTAAAGTCGACACTAAACAAAATGCCAGTACTTTTTAGACAGGGATAATAAACATCGATTGTTCAAAATGTTTGGCGAGTCATATTAAAAGTCGATGGACGATGTTAAGGGATAGAGATTCAAAACAATACTTAGCAACAGCTTTCTGCATCTATCTCGGTCGCCATCTTGCCGACCGCCCCCGTCATTTGATTTGTTACGGTTACATAGTGAATGACAACGTAAGCTCATATTTATAGTTTATTATCATTTATGTTGATAACGCACGCTACTGCCTATGTTTGGTAAGCGATGAGTGTTTATTCTGTTTATGTGTTCGTTTGTGTTGAGGTTCACTTTATAGTTAGTAGTTGTTGTTCGTTGTTGCTAACCCGCTAATGTCAGCTAAAAATACAGTAAATTCATAGATTAAAGTTCGGCAAGTGTTTATATGTTAGCTTACTGACTTTAAGTTTGTTATTGATTTATTACTCAACAGATACTACATGATACACCATACATGAGCCAAAATAAATGTGAAGTTCAACGTGATGATTTGCATACTCTCTCACCGGAGTCTTGGTGCAGATAACCAGTCCTGAGAACAAATTCTCAACAAACTAAGCAATATTAGTGTCACATCCCTTGCTTATGTCTTTTTTGTCGTAGGCGAGGTCCTCCTGCCACGACAAGAGGGCGGGGTCACTGGCCGCGCACCTGACGACCATCGTCATCAAGGCCTTACTTAAGGCGGCCGGCGCAGGAGGACAATCGCCGGGTTATTCCATGAGCCACTCTTCATTGAAGCCTTAGTTGTTCCCAATGTTTTCTAATCCCGAGTCTTCGCAGTCGCACATTTTGTTTTGTACTTTGCCTTGTGCTTTTTGCTTCTTTGCTCGTTTGTCTTTTGCTACTCCTCCGGGTTTTTTGTTGTTCCTAGTTTTTTGATTGTCCTCCTGCTGACCTCGTCCCCTTGTGCCAGACTACTTAATCGTTGAGACCCGTTTGGTCTCTCTTTTTGTTGCACCTTTTTCCCCACGCTTGCTGTGCGATTTTTGTTAATAAATCCTTGAAGCTGAACCCAGCGTGTCGTGTCGGGGTCCTCAACCCACCCGTATTTCGGGGTTAACCTTAACAATTAGTTATTTAATGAATATACAATAATGTTAATAAGGATAATGTAATGTCAAATAATAGGAGAAAGTAAATAAAATACGTAAAAAATAAAAAAAATACAAATATTGTTTATGGTTACTACGGCTATATTGGGGCGTACATAGAAATCTAGGAACTGACACTTTACTTCGCAGGTTTCACACTTCGCGGGTTGACACCCCCCATTAAAAGCAAAGTAGGGAGGATCACTGTATTGCCGTAAAGTGAGGGACACGCACAGGGGTGTAGTGGGCGTGGTACGCGGGGTACGCCGTCCACCCACTTCTCCCGACACTACGTTAAATTTTCATTTCGGTTTCAGGCCTGCACTAAAATGACAGAGAAAAAGCAGAAAAACATTGATTTTTATTTTCGGAAAGAGAAAGACGCCACCAGTAACGAGACACCCAATTCAGAAACTTTGTGTGAACAAGTTACTGTGTTTTTTTTTTTTTGCTTTCGAGGCAGCGCCGTCTGCGGGTTATTGAAATGTTTGTTGATCATTGTTCTAATGCGAGTTATGCTTAATAACGTTGGTCTGTGATTATTTTGGAGTGGTAAAACATTAAATTTAATGTTAGTTCAACTGGTGTTGTAGCCTATGATTGATGTTCAGTATGTATATATAGAACATCCTAGAATCACGTACACCCATTTAATAAATCCCCACTACACTACTGGACACGCAGTATAACAAAAGAAGAATAAAAGTGCTGTCGGTGAAAATATTGGCTCTGCCACATCCAGGAAAAGTGAAAGTTCTCAGCAATGCTCTCCTTTACGGATCCACTGTAAAGTGCACAGCAAGCTCACTCCCCTTCCCTCCGCTCCCTTCTCCTCCCCTCATCTTCATCTTGACCTCGCGACAAAACTCCTTGCGTAGAGTGCAGATGATGTCGCAGTGCGGTGCGAGAGTCCAGACTGTGTCACTGTCAGCCAAGCGTCTGTGGACTTGTTTGATCCCCAGATAAATGTAAGCAGTGTTAGTATTGAGTTTTTCCTTTATTTCCATCTGAACGCGGCATGAGGCAGAAACTACTTCCGATGACACCCTACTTTATTGAACAACTAAATAGAAAACATAATAAAATGTCTTTGTGTTCCTCCTTGTACTGAACATTGATTAAAATGAGGAGGAAAGGAATTTTTTTCCTCCAAAAAAATCTTCTCCCACAGGAAGAGCCTACATTCTTCATGCTTGCTGAAACAAGATGAGCAAAAAGGCCTTTTCTATCTTCACCTTCAGTAGGAGGGTCTTTTTTTGTGGAAGAATGATGTTTTGTGCATGGTATGCAAATGGGTTTGGGCTACATAAAGGGAAATCTGGCAAAAGATTGGGCTGTTTATTTACTGCAAAAATCTGCCTCCCTCCAGGGCTTTTTGAGTCAAGCATGTCCCCATCACTACCTCGGAACCCAAGCTCCAGATAACGCCCCACACTTTAAGACTCTGCCCAGCTATGGGGGAGCACTGTAAATGGGAAGAGGGAGTCTGAGAATTCCCTTTCCGTCATCTAGAGCGAAAACAAGCGAGCCTACGAACTTCCAGTCCAAATTGTTAGTGTACCCCGCCTCCCGCTTGTTCATTGAGGCAGTACAGCCACAAACATGCAGATGTGACACTTGAATATTGTTACCCCAGGGCATCTGTGAATTTTAAGGCAAAGAAAAATGATTCAAATGAGAAATAAAGTGGCGTTGTGCAATCAAAAGAGGCAGCAGTCGAAGGGATGTAAATATTTGAAATCATGAAGAGATTTTTAGTGCCAATTGGGTGCAATGTGGGGGCGCCATTTGTCAGTGTGGCCCCGGTCCCAAGGTGCCCTCCTGTTTCATGGCTTTGCTGCCTGTCAGGGAAAACAGCTGAGCCATGCAGACAACTGTTCTCAGGGAAGCTGCGGGGGCGACAGCAAAGGAAGAGGAAAAGCGACTTTTTGTTTTCCATTTGGCATTTTGTCTCCATCAGTATCCACCTGTATAATGCTAGACAGCCTTCATTTCATTGTCGGGTCTTTTACGGTTTACACAAGAGATTTGAAAGTGCAGTGGTGCCTTGAAATATTTTTTTACAAATCTAACTGATTAAACTTATGATTCAAAACACAAAACAATGGAAATGCCATTAATCAGTTCCGACCTTCCTTTAAAAGTACAGCAAAATTAGTTTTAATGCATATTTAAATAAGAAAAATACTGTAATAATACTGTAATTCAGGTGTGTCCAAACTTGGTCCTCAAGGGCCGGTATCCTACATGTTTTCCAGGCCTTGAGGACCGAGTAATATATAGAAACAAGTCATAACTAGAAAATGAATTAGGAAAAAAATAATTTATCCATTTTTCCATTATCTTCCACTTATCCGGAGTCGGGTCGCAGGGGCAGCAGCTCAGCAGGGAAGGCCAGAAACCCCTCACCCCAGCCACTTCATCTAGCTCCTCCTGAGGATCCCCAGGTGTGCCCATGTCACCCAACTGACATAGTCTCTCCTCTCCGGAATCCTGATTACATGCCCAAGTCACGTCAACTGTTTCTTCTCAATGCAGAGGAGTAGTGGCTAGACACTGACCCCCTCCCCCATTCTCACTTTATCTCTAAGAGGAGACATTAGGACACCCTGCTGAGGAAACTCATTTTGACTGCTTGTATCTGGGATCTCGTTTTTCGGTCACGACCCAAGGCTCATGACCAAAGGTGAGGGCAAGAATGAAGATTGACTGGTAAATAGAGAGCTTTGCCTAAAAGCTCAGCTCTTTCCTTACCACAACATTATGTTACAGAGTCCACATCACAGCAGACACTGCACCTACGCCTGTCGAGCTTCATCCTACCCTAACGCGTGAACAAGACCCCAAAATACTTGAACACCTCCGCTTGGGGCAGAACCTCATCCCCAAACTAGAGAGAGTACTCCACCCTTTTCTGACTGAGGACCATGGTCTCAGATTTGGAGTTGCTGATCTTCATCCCAGTTGCTTCACACTCGTCTGCAAACTGCCCCAGTGAGAGTTGGAGGTCACAGCCAGAAGAAGCCAACAGCACGACATCATACGCAAATAACAGAGATGCAATGCTGAGACTCCCGATTGGACCCCCTCAACGCTTCAGCTGTGCTTAGACATTCTGTCCATCAAAGTAATTAACAGAATCGGTGAGAGCCTTGTGCTAAAGGCAGCCTAGGTGGAGTCCAACCCCCGTTGGAAACGGATTCGACTTACTGCCGGCAATGCAGACTGTTATAGGGAGTGAACATACTGTATCAGGTGGCTAGGTACCCCGTACTGCCAAAGCACCCTCCACAGAACTCTCCAAGAGACATGGTCGAAGGCCTTTTCCAAGTCCACAAAACACATTTAGACCGGTTTGTCAAAGGCACCATCAAGGATCCAGTCGAGGGTGTATAGCTGGTCCACTGTTCCACGGCTGGGACGAATACCACACGGCTGCTACTGAATCCCAGGTTTGACTTCCTGACAGACCCTTCTCTTCAGCACCCCTGAATAGACTTTAGCGGGGAGGCTGAGTAGTATGATCTTTCTATAATTGGCTCACACCCTTCGGTCCTCCTTAATGAAAAGGAGGACCACCACCCCAGTCTGCCAATTCAGAGTCAATGTGATGCTGCAGAGCCGTGTCAGCCAGGACAACCCTACAACACCCAGAGCCTTTAGGAACTCAAGGCAAATCTCATCCACCGCCAGGGCCGTGCATGGGACACGCAAACCGCTCCATCATGGTGAGGTGATGGTTCATGGAGGGGTAGGGAAAAAAAACAGTATTTGCATTATTTGATTGGCCTTTATACTGCTCTAATTGGTGTGCCTGCCTAGGCCAGATATTTGATTGCGAGTACTATCACATTGTGTGTCTAGGTATGTGGTTCTTGAACTGTTTATATTCCATTTTCCCCTTAATAGATAACAGCAGAGCATCCAGCAAGCTTTTTTGCATTAGCAAGATAGTGGAATGAAAGAATAAGCTACACTATATGGTTATTTTCAATTTACAAGTGTAATCATGTTTGTTTCATGTTTAATTTGACAGTGAACCTCAAATGAGAGACAGCAATGGTCATTTACGGCTATTGTTTACAAGTTGGTTATTTAGACAGTGCAAGTCATTTTCAGACAGCAAGTAGCAAAATGGTCATCCCTGAAGTTGTTAAAAAAAAAACATGATTGACTATGCTGATCAAGTAATATTCACCCATTATATAGAATTAGAATAAAATGCTTTTCACTTTGTAGCATGAAAACCCACAACAGCTTTAAGCGAACTGTTTTGTTTTTTTAGTGACCAAACTAAAAGGCAAATTGCACACCGACAAGATCTTGCAAAATTGTGGCTCAGAAAATAAAAGTTGAAAACCTGGCCTTTAGAAGTAAAGTCACTGTCTAATACTATTTTTGTTGTGGTTGAAAAAAAAGTCAGAATGAGGCGAAATGGCAAATTGCTAGGCAATAATGCGAAGTGTAGCCTTTAGACGTTTTCAGGGGAATTAGCCTAGTTTCTGAAATGTCATTGCCATCGCTCACCTTAATCTCCCCTGTTAGAGTGTGCCCTTATTTCTGTTATCTGTGGCAGCCACCTCTGCTCATCTGTGTGCATGTACTGTATGTCACTCACTTGTATTATCCTTTTCTTTCACACAGTTAGCTATTTTCTTGCATACATGCTGGGATTCCTCCTTTTTGCGTAGTGTTTTGAAACAGTGTAATGTTGTGATGACCTTGTGGATTAGATTTTAATTTAATGGAAAAGTCATAAACACTTTTCAATTCATTCCATTGGGGCAAGCATTGACTTCAAAGTGCAGATTTATAGAAGTGATCCCTAAACTCCTCCTTTCACCTTCTCCCGGAAGTTCATAGCCGCAGATGCTTCACCGCTACATTCTTTGGGTTCTCTGCTGCCACTTCGGCTTCCTCCCACACTCCAAAAACATGCATGGCAGGTGTATTGACGTTAAATTCTCCTAATGTGTGATTGGGCGCTTGGGGGGGGTCGTTTGTTGTGCTGGGTATTGTGCCTTAAAAGTGTTTGATATACTGTGATACAGCAAAGACGTATTGTGATATGTATTGCGATATATTGGGCCATTATTTGATAAAAACAAAAAAATTCTATGGCATATATATTAACAATGACTGATTAAAAACAGAAGGAAATTATTAGGCTAGACATATTCTATTTTTTTCTTTTTCAGAAGCCACCCATTCTTTAAAAAAAAAAAAAGCAGCATGTAGACTTTTTTTTTTTTTTTTCAAGAACACGCTTGACAATGTTAATATGCCCCCAGCAGTTGAGAATACTCTTGACGATGCCATTGATCTGGCAGGAATACAGAGGTAGCACTTTGCCTCTTATTGCGTACCTCTTCGTACGCTTCTCTTTCTGTCATTTTTGCTCTTCAAACGAAAACGAAACAGTTACTCGTGTTGGCGAAAATAAATGACAAAACCAAGGAGAAATCTTTTGTTATAAATGATCAAATACAGTGAATCCTTAAAATACAGTTTTTTTTCTTCATATTACAAAAAATACTGAGCATATAAAAGAATCAAAACGAAATAAAACAAGACAAAACATGAACTCTCAACTACTAATTTGAACTAAACACAACATGAGATCCGACGAGATTTGGCCAGACTTGCCTCCACACACATTTTGGGCTCTGATACCAGTCCTCTCGATAGGGGTTGGACTCTCTTCCACTCTGGAGTTGCCCGCGGCAAAAGGTGCAGAGCAGGAGTGGGCACACTTATTGCCCCCCGCCTCTGCCCCTGTACATTGGGATTTACCCCGGTGGACTAGAGGGTAGCCTCCCTCCGCCTCCGGGTAGGGGGATGGGTCCTGACTGTTGTTTGTGCCAATGCACCAAACCGCTGCAGAGTACCCACCCATTTTGGAGTCCTTATAAGGTGTGGAGAGCACACACTCTGTGGACTCCCTCATTCTGCTCGGGGACTTCAGTGCTCACGTAGGCAAAGACAGTGAGACCTGCAGGCTATGTTTCGTTATTGGACTTCTGTGCTCATCATGGATTGTCCATAACAAATACCATGTTCAAGCATGAGGGGGCCCATATGTGCACTTGTACACCAGAACACCCGAGGCCACAGTTTGATTATCGACTTTGTGGTCATATCATCGATTTTGCGGCCGCATGTTTGGGACACTTGAGTGGAGAGAGAGGCGGAGCTGTCAACTGATCACCACCTGGTGGTGTTTTGGCTTCGATAATAGGGTAGGATGCCGGTCAGACCTAGCAGAACCAAACCTATCATGAGGGTCTGCTGTGAACATTTGGCAGAATACCCTGTCAGAAGACGTTTCAACTCCCACCTCCAGCAGAATTTCTCCCACGTCCCAAGGGAGGCGGGGACATTTAGTCTGAGTGGACCATGTTCCGCGCTTCCATTGTCGAGGCAGCTGATCAAAGTTCTGGAAGTAATCGCCGAACTCGCTGATGGACACCAGCAATATGGGATGCTGTCAAGCTGAAGAAGGAGTCCTATCAGGCCTTTTTGGCCTGTGGGACTCCGGAGACTACTGACAGGTAGCATCTGGCCAAATCTGAGTGCAGCTTTGGAGGTCGCTGAGGCAAAAACCCGGGTGTGAGAGGAGTTTGGTGAGGCCATGAAAAACGACTTTCAGAGAGCCTAGTGGAAATTCTGGTCCACCTGCCGGCGTCTCAGGAAGAGGAAGCAGTGAAACATTAACACTGCGTACAGCGGAGATGTGGCACTGCTGGGGATGTGGCATCAACTGGGGATGTTATGAACTAGTGGACACAATACTTCAAAGACCTCATTTCCACCAACATTTGAGGAAGCAGAGTCTGGAAGCTTCACTGTGAGCTCTCCCATGTCTGGGGCCTGAAGTCACCAAGGTGGTCAAAAAAACTCCACCCGGAGTTTCTAAAAGCTCTGGATGTTGAAGGACTGTCTTGGCTGACACGCCTCTACAAAATAGCATGGACAATGGGTACAGTATACCTGGATTGGCAGACTGGGGTGGTGGTCTCCCTTTTTAAGAATGGGGACCAGAGGGTGTGTTCCAACTACAGCGGTAACACACTCCTCAGCCTCCCTGGTCAGGTCTATTTAGGAGTGCTGCAGAGGAGGGCCTGTCAGGAAGTCGAACCTCGGATTCAGGAAGAGCAATGTAGTTAGGGTTAGGGTTAGGGTTCGTCCTGGCCGTGGAATAGTGCACCAACTCTACACGCTCGGCAGGGTCCTCGAGGATACGTGATAGTCCAACCGGTCTACATGTGCTTTGTCGACTTGGAGAAGGCTTTCAACAATGTCCCTCTGGCAACTCTGTGCTTCGGGAGTCGGGGTTCAAGATGCCCGGTACAGGCTGTTCAGTCCCTGTATGACCGATGTCATCGTGTGGTCCGCAAGAGACTTCCGGTTCCGGGGCGTTTTGCTGCTGTCGCTGTTTTAGCCTTACCTGGGGAGACGAACGATATTTTCTTTTTCTATTTTACCACCACCTGTTGGACCTGTGCTAGGTGTTTTTTCTTTATTTTTGAGGACTTTCTCCATTCTTCTATAGCTAGTGATTCGCCGATTCTCTGAAAAGCTCCTAACTCCGTTCGTCCTCTTTCTCGTGCAGCTCTGCTAGCGTAAGTATTTGCTCGGCTGTACTAAGGTAAGCATGGCTTCATGCACCTCCACCGCATGAGTCATCTGCAACACCTGCGTTATCTGATAGTGACAGTGCGGGCCGTAGCCCTCCCGTAATGCCGCTAGCGTCGGCTAGTGCGGGTCGTAGCCTACCCGCTAGTCCGGCTAGCATTAGCCCTAAGAAGCCTGCTAGCCGCGGCGAGCCTGACGCATAATTGTTTTAGCCCCCTTGCTAGGCACACTCCATCTCAGTCTACTGATTTCCGCACATTAGTTATAGTGGACTCCATCACCCGTAACATCAAACTTAAAACACCAGCCACCGTAATGTGTATTCCTGGGGCCAGAGCATCTGACATTGAAGCTAATCTTAGGGAGCTGACACGCAAGGTGCCTAGACACCAGTTTAGTGCAAACAACTCTAGTTACTCGAACATAGTGATACATATGATACTCCAACGATACGAGAATGAGGGAGTTTGAGATTACAAAGAAGAACATAGCTAGGACTTGTAATCTCGCTAGAAAGATGAGTCGGCATCGAGTTATTGTCTCTGGCCCTCTGCCTGCGAGAGGCAATAATGAGAGGTTTAGCAGATTATTCTCGCTTACCCGGTGGATGGCTAGTTTCTGTAGAGAGCAGGGTTTCCAGTTTGTAGATAATTGGCCCTCTTTCTGGGGCCGGCCCGACCTGCTGAAGATGGTTGGCCTTCACCCTAACTGGGAAGACGGCATCACTCTTTCTAGAAACATAGATTACTGTTTGAGCCTTCCATGACTTCTCACATTAGAGCATGTTGGGTCACAGGCGAGTAGCAAGACTGCTAGAACGAGTGTGGAGTCGTTAAGACTAGAATTAACCGGCACTAGGCTGGACTGCTATAACACACATAGCATACTTAGTCTAGGTCACTGCAATCCACACACTGTTTCAATACCTAATACTGAATGCCCTAGTGATAAGATTTCTGCTGAGGTGGTGTTGATTAGGGAAAATAGCCATGCCTCCTTAACTACTAGTGACATAGTACCTAGGCGGAATATTGATATTAATATCTGCGCTGTAGCCGTCAACAATCGAATTCCTACATTACTTACATTGTGATGAGGTTTTAATTACTCAAAATACAAACCAAGCCCAGCCATAAAAATCTTGTTAGTATTAGTACTACCAACATGAAGACTCAGAATAGTCCGGGAAAAATTGCCTGGGTCATTCCCCTCAAAAGCCCATCTTGTAAATGATCTTGTTACAGATCACAATCTTAAAGTGCTTGGTCTCTGCGAAACCTGGCTAAAACCAAATTAATTCTCATCATTAAATGAGGCCTCACCCCCAAACTTTGTGGGCTCACACGTTGCCCGTCCTTTTAAAAAAGGGGGAGGTGTCGCCCTAATTTCAGAATCTGATCTTAAACTTAGCACGAGCACTAATCACACCTTCTAGACATTTGAGGCTCTCGTTATGCGATCGAGCTCCTCACCACCATTCTATGTTGTAGTTATTTACCATCCTCCTGGTCAATACTCTGTATTCTTAGATGAATTCCCTAAACTTATGGCTGACTTAATAACTCACACAGATAATATATTAATTATGGGTGACTTATATTCATATATACTTATATTCATATGAACTCCCCATTGGAGCCACTTACTGTAGCATTTCAAGCAATAATCGATGGTTTTACACAAATAATAAAAGCAGCGACACCCGGAATGGTAATATCTTAGACTTAGTGTTAACCCGTGGCCTAACTGCCTCAAATGTCACAATTTTGCCGTATACTAACGCTATGTCTGATCATTATCTTATAACATTTGAAGTCCTAGCTCAGTGTGGTCTTATTGTCCACAACCAAGGCTTTAAGAGCCATGATATTAACTCATCGACCACTGCTGCACTTTCTGAATTACTGCCCTCCGCAACAGCTGCCTTTCTGTCTTTAACTGGTTCAGTCGATAAGCTCGCCAATGATTTTAATGCGGTTCTTTTAAATTCCCTAAACCCTATTGCGCCATTGAAACTTAAAACTCGTCCGAAGTGGCACACTCTGTGGTTTAAGGATGAAACGCGTACGTGTAAATTGTTAAGTAGACAACTTGAGCGTAAATGGCGAACAACTAAACTCGAGGTTTTCTGTCAGGCCTGGTGCGATAGCTTGCTGAAATATAAAGAGGCTCTTAGATTAGCAAAAATAAATTACTTTTCCAAAAAGATTAGTCTTAATATAAACAACCCAAAATATTTATTTGACACAGTAGCACAGATAACGCAACAGCAGCAGATTATTCATAGTTCCCTGAATTCAGCACATATGATTTCATGCAATTCTTTACTCGGCGGATTCAGCTAATAAGGGACAAAATAAAAAAGGCAGCGCCACTTACCCCCTCGGCCGTGATTATTGATGCTAGTTCGGACAATCAGGTTCAAGAAAGTCTGTTTACCCTGTTCCAGTTTGATTTAGTATCCCTGGAGTGTCTTACACACCTGGTTAATGCAGCAAAGCCGACGTCCTGAATGCTCGACCCGCTTCCAGGCAAACTCGTTAAAGACTTATTCCCGGTCTTAGGGTCGTCTGTCTTGAATATTATCAATCTGTCACTCTCCTCTGGCATTATACCTGAAGCTTTTAAGACAGCCGTCATCCAACCATTACTTAAGAAACCTCACATAGATCCTGAAAATCTCTTTAACTATAGGCCGGTGTCACACCTTTCGTTTATTGCCAAAATTCTTGAGAAAGTTGTAGCACAACAGCTTAGCGATTTTATGATAGACAACTATAGATTTGAACTCCTTCAATCAGGTTTTAGGGCCAACCACTCAACTGAGTGTAAAAGTGACGAATGATCTTCTCTTAGCCATGGATTCCAACATCTCATCAATATTATTATTGCTTGATCTTAGTGCCACATTTGACACTATTGATCATCATATTCTTATAGAACGTCTTAAATCATGTGTTGGCATCTCGGGATCAGCACTTTCTTGGTTCAGATCTTACATCCTGGGAAGGACGCATAGTGTCTCTTATGGCAACGCGATCTCTGAATCTTTCTCCGTCTCATGTGGTGTCCCGCAGGGGTCAGTATTTGGTCCCTTGCTGTTCAACATCTATATGATTCCTCTTGGCGATATTATACGTAAACATGCTATTAGTTTTCATTGCTATGCTGATGATACCCAACTGTATATGCCTTTAGAAATAACAGATCCGTGCAAGTGCAGTAAACTCGAGGTCTGCCTTGCCGAGATTATACAATGGATGTTTTCCAATTTTCTGCTTCTCAACAATAGTAAAACAGAGATGTTAATTATTGGGTTAGGGTGAGGGTTATTGTTGCTCATCATCAGCACTTGATTAAGAATACCACGTTGAACCTGGAAAACTGTACTATTTTTCAAAGTAGTTCTGCAAAAAATATTGGCGTGATATTTGACTTAACTCTCTCCTTTCGAACACATATTAATAAAATGACAAGAACGGCGTTTTTTCACCTTCGCAATATTGCTAAAATTCGCCCTATTCTTTCTCTTAGCGATGCAGAAAGATTAATTCATGCATTTGTTACGTCGCGCCTAGACTATTTTAACATTTTGTTTTCTGGACTTCCACATTAAAAGCCTGCAGTCTGTACAGAATGCAGCAGCGAGACTATTGACAAGGACGAGAAAGTTCGATCATATTACTCCGATTCTAGCTGACCTGCATTGGCTTCCAATACACGTGAGATGTGATTTTAAGGTGCTGTTAATTACTTATCCAATTTTACATGGTTTAGCTCCTTCCTATCTCGTCGACTTAGTATCACCATATGTTCCGTCCCGACAACTTTGATCACAAAATGCCGGTTTGCTATCGACCCCACGGGCTAAAAAGAAGTCCGCAGGATCAAGGGCATTTTCCATTCACGCACCAGTACTATGGAATGCCCTACCTATGGAAGTTCGCGCAGCCACCTCAGTAGAAATCTTTAAATCCCGACTAAAAACACATTTATATTCAAAAGCATTTCGTTAACTAAGCCAGTCTGCAGCTTTCTTCTTTTTTCCTTTTTCCTGCCCCCCTCTTCCAGCTCGAAGAGGGGGCTAGCTAGATGGTGAGGGTTGACTTGACCGCCTCCATTTGGTCCTGCGCTGACCGACCATCGCGGGTTAGGAGATCGGCCGTCTGCGGTCCACTTGGTTGGAATGTGGGATGGTTCCTGCCCAATGGCTTTGCCTGCTGTCAAGACATCACTGCACTATATAGCACAATATGTTTTCTGTAATCTATATTGTTTATGTGTATGTCTGTATTTGGTACATGCAGCATCAACTTCAACCTGTGGGCCTGTAAGGGGACTCCTCCCACCTGTGGTCCCTTCTGGAGGTTTCTGATTTTCCCCTAATTGGGGTTTTGGAGTTTTTCCTTCCCTTTCTGGGAGCTTTGACAAGGGATGCTGTTGTGTACCTTACACTGAAAAGATGTCTCTGGACGACTTCTTTTTTCGAAAGAGGTCTCCACATGACCTCTTTTCATCTGTGAAGCCCTTTGAGACTTCGGTGATTTAGGGCTATACAAATAACATTTGATTGATTGATTGATATGAGATTTATCCATCTATGAGCTACAATTTTAACCAGAGTTAGGTTGTGGGGGCAGCAGCCTCAGCAAGAAAGTGTAAACTTCCCACTCCCCAGCCACTTCGTCAAGCTTCTCCAGGAGGGTCCCCAAAGTTTCTATGACAGCCAAGAGACATGGTCTCTCCAGCATATCCTGGGTCATACTTTGGAGCTCCTGCTGGTGGGATATGCCTAGAACATGTCGCTGGCATCCAGGAAGCATCCTAACCAGATGCCCGAGCCATCTTATGGCTCATCTCAATGTAGAAGAGCAACTGCACAATTCCAAGTCCCTTCAGGATGACCAAGCCTCTCACTATCTCAAAGGGAGAGCCAATGCAAAGAAAAGTCATTTCTGCTGCATGTATCTGGTATCGTTTTTTTCAGTCACGACCCACTGCTTGTGATCATATCTGAGGGTAGGAACGTAGATCGAGAGCTTCCTCGTTCAACTCATTTCCTTCTTTTACTGTAAACAGACCAAAACAGAGTCCGCATCACAGTAGACGTTGCACTGATCCGCCTGTCAATCTCCCAATTCCATCCTGCTCTCACTTGTGAACAAAACCCCAAGATACTTGATTTCTTCCACTTGGGGCAGCACCTCATTCACGACCCCAAGAAGGCATTCATCCCTTTTCTAATCCAAACCACACTTCTTCAAGGCTTCAGCTGCACCTAAAAATTCTGTTCATAAAAGTGATGAACAGAATCTATGACAAAGTGTAGCTTTGGGAGAGTCCAACCTTACTGGAAACAAATTTGACTTATTGCAGCCAATGCAGACCCTCCTCTTACATCATTAGTACTAGGGCTGAACAGCCCATATCAGGGGGGGTTCACTTCCTTATATTCCTGAAGCAGCTCCAACAGAATTCCCCAAGGTACACATTTGAATGCGTTCTCCAAGTTCACAATAAGATGTAGACTGGTTGGGCAACCTCCCATGCACCCTCAAGGATCCTGCCAAGGGTGTAAAGCTGGCCCTGCCAATCATGCGTGTCATGGTCTTACAGTCATTGCCCACATGAGCATGTCACTGGGTGGTATTCCAGGATCCAAGAGCAACTTCAGCAAGTAACAGGTTTTTACTATTTATTTACAAAACACAGCAGAACTAAGCACAAGTATACTAAGCATTCCTATCCAGGAAAATAAAAATTATCTTCTGACAAAGGCTTCACAAAAGGAATTCAACTTATATACTAAACAATAGGGCTGGTTCATAATATTAATATATTGCAATATGAAGTGACGAAATACGCGCAGTCACCGTCCACTGGTACGCCCCAGGACAGTTTTGATGTTGGTCGGCACATCGCATTAGTTCCTCCCTTTAGAGAGTCCGAAGTGGACTCGTATTTTAAAGCCTTCGAGCGTATTGCAGCTACATTGAACTGGCCTAAGAATGTATGGCCTCTTTTGTTGCAGTGCAAACTTGTTGGAAAAGCTCAAGAGGTTTGCAATTCTCTTTCGATCGAGGACAGCCTGAATTATGACGTTGTGAAAGCCACCGTCCTTCGTGCATATGAATTAGTGCCAGAAGCGTATCGGCAAAATTTTAGAAAATGTAAAAAAACTGCCACACAAACATACGTAGAGTTCGCTAGGGAGAAAAGTTGAAAATGTTGTTTGATAAATGGTGCCAGGCCAGTAAGGTTCAAACATTTGAGAATTTGCGCGAGCTTATTTTGATTGAGGAATTTAAGAATTGTCTTCCGGAAAGAATTGTAGTTTATTTGAATGAGCAGAAAACTGCTTGCCTCGCTGATGCCGCTGTGTTGGCGGATGAATTCGCTTTGACGCACAAGAACGTGTTCGCCCCTTTCGTTAGTCGTGATTCGGTCTCCACTGACCGAAAAATTAGGTCCCCCAAAAGTAACCGCCGCATCCCTGTTACCCCTGCCACCACAGAAACCCGTGAGTGTTTTTACTGCCATGAGCAGGGACATTTAATCGGCTCCTGCCCGGTTCTTAAAAGGAAAGAGCTGATCAAAAGTGGGAAAACCCCATCGCAGATCGGCTTGATCCGAACCACAGCACCCCCCACGCAGCGCATGAATTTGGCAAAACCAAAATCAGAGGTCGATACAGATTTTAGACCATTCATCTCTAATGGCTCTGTTGCGCTGGTGGGAAACAAGAAGCCGGTTCCGATTATTATCCTGTGGGATACAGGCGCAAAACAAACATTTATCCGCGGCAATGTCCTCCCTTTCTCGGCGGAGTCATATTGCGGCTCAGATGTCTTAGCGTGGGGAGTGAAAATGCCGGCTTCCTGATACCTTTAAATTGTTGGAATTTTATTTCTAATTCAACAGGAGTAAAGCTGAGCGTAGTGCGCGCACCCTTGCATTTTGTTAATTTGAGTTCTCGTTTTGTATCTGGCAAAGTTAAAGTTGCCGTGAGGCCACAGCTACCAATAGCTGGGGTAGATCTGATCCTCGGAAATGATTTGGCGGGCGGAGAAGTTTTTCTTCCACCCGAGGTAATTGAAAATCCGTGCACGACTGTTTGTAATTCTGACCCGGTTGGGCCAGACGCGTTGGCCCTATTTCCTGTGTGTTCTGTGACTCGTGCTCAGGCACGAAAATTGGAAGATTTGGTTGATCTTAGCGACTCTTTTATGTGTCCCTCAGATCAACCAAAAACCCTGAGCCTATTTCTGTTGAGCTCGAGCCCGATGTAAACCTTACTCTGCCTGTAAACAAAGAACGGCTGATATCTGCTCAAAAATCTGATAGTTCCTTGTTCCATTGTTATGCCCTGATTGAAAAACCAAATTGCAAGAAGTCCACCTTGATGATGGTGTCCTCATGCGCCAATGGTCTCCTGAAACTGGTCTTACACATGAGTCAGTGTGTCAAATTGTAGTCCCACAACCATTCCGTTCCCAAGTTCTGAGCTTGGCTCATGAGCATTGTATGTCCGGCCACTTAGGCATTAAGAAAACCTACGCTGAATAGTGGGCACTCTTGCTAAAAGAAATTGCCGTTCCAAAAGACGAGGAAAGTGTGGTGTAGCTGCTAGACTCAAGTCATACCTGCTAGCCTCCCCAACCACCTTTCCACGTCCTTCTGACCAGCGCTGGATTGTCCAGTGGATCCATTCGGTCCTCCCAGAGTCGCGCCCTTTGACGGAACCACCAGTGATTCCCTCTTTTTCTGCACTGTTGGCACTGTCATGAACTCAGCGTTCATCTTCCCCTCCTTCGCCCACTGAAGCGAGCTGACTCGTTGGCTTCTCCACAGCTGGCGTTTAGCATGGCGCTGCTAAATGCTAAGTTGGTAGCCAACAACACGTTTCTCTTGAAGGACTTCTTCACGTCTCGTTATCTGGATTTTATGTTACTGACTGAAACCTGGGTTCGTGCTGAGATTCATCGCACTTTTCAGAGCTTCTTCCTCCAGGTTGCTTTCTTCAGCACCCCTCCGACAACCAGGATTGACGGGGGACTAACTACGGTCTTCAAGTCGGACCTCCAGTGTCGCCTGACCCAACCCGGTACCTGTTATTCCAGTTTAGAACTTCAATTGTTCGTTACGGACCTGTCATCCCCCGTGTTTTGCGCGATTGTTTACCGCCCACCAAAATGGAATAAGGATTTTATTTCTGAGTTCTCAGACTTCCTGTCCAGCATTATAGTGAGATTTGATCATATTATCATCACTGGCGACTTTAATATTCATGTGTGCTGCGAAGCTAAACCGCTGGCCCGTGACTTTTTTAATCTCAATAAGTCATTGGACTTATTGAGTCAATAGACTGTCAATCTGGCCCAGATGGTGACAGATCCGACACACATAAACGGGGACATCTTGGATCTTGTTTTATCAATGGGCTTTCTGAGTCGAAACAGCCAATCAACTTCGGGAACATTCAACGGCTCACGCAGGGGGCAGGAATGAATCATAGCAGCCGCTTTGCGGTCACCGGGAGTGATCCAACACCGCCAGCTGAGCTTTCAATACAAAACCGAGCCAAGCAAGAGCACTCACCTGGCTTGTAGAAAGGCGGAAGCGAGAACTTGGGACAACTGGTATGTGCAGCGTTTGCTTCACTTAACAGCTGTTGAACCGTAGTTACTGTGCTAAGCTAACGATAGCGCAGCATTGTCAGCACAATATTTAGCACGGTCTCGGCCACTTACTTGCGACATTGAAACTTTTATTTTTTGGCAGGCAAGTATTGCCGCAAAGAATAAAGGTGTTGTCGGTGAAAATATTGGCTCTGTCACATCCCAAAAAAGTGAAAGTTCTCAGTAATGCTCTTCTCTCCGGATCTACCGTAAAGTGCACAGTAAGCTCTCGCTCCACCCCCCTCCCCCCCTCTCCTCGTGCGACAAAAAAGTGGACAAAAAGTACAACAGCAACAGAAAGCCCCGCGAATGAGCGTAGCGATTCGGCGAATGATTCGGCGTTTGGTGTGCCCCCCCCGGTATAAATCAATATAAATCTGTGGCGTAGTCAGAAGGATTATATGGTTTTTAGAGAAGCCAGACATATGGTGCTTTTTGCACCCAAAGGATAGGGGATTTTCCTTTTTCTCACATGTACATCATACCTATAGCAGAATAGATTACATGTTCGTGGACAGACTACATGTTCGTGAACAGACTAATGCCAAACGTCCTCACTTGCGAATACCAAACTATATTAATTTCCGATTCATGCACCTCTTGTTTTGAAGCTTAATTTACCTGAGGCAGCTCTGCCGGGCAGAGACTGGAGATTCAACTCCATTTTACTTGAGGACGAGGCATTTGTAGAATTTTCAGCTCAAATTACATAATTTCTGGAAATTAACACCACTCCAGATGTTACAGTCTTAACTATTTATGGAGCCAGGTTGTTTCTTACATGGTGGCCAAAAGGAAGAAATCCGAAGCAAAACTCTCAGATTTGGACTGTAGAATACCTAAGACTGACAATATATATGCCATCTTCCAATTTGTACAAAAAACAACTCAGTCTTAAAACAGAATATGACTGTGCCTCTGCTTATCTTCTTGAGAATTTGCTGGTCAGACAAAGAAGTAATTTATACGAACATGGGGATAAAGTGGGGTCGATTTTGTTGACAATTTAAAGGGGTTAAAGAAAAATTTACCATACCTAGTATGGTATACCTGCAGCCCTGTGTTAAACCACTGACACTGTAGATTTGAACGAGTATGCTTCCGCAGTCACCAGCTGCATTGGCCTGTGCATAGAGACAAATACATGTACTAAACATCTCAGAATATATCCTAACCAAAAACCCTGGATAAACTATGATGTGAGGGCCAAATTACGTACATGCACATCTGCTTTTGTTTCGGGCACCACTGAGGATTAAATAAAGGTCAGACATGACCTGAATAAAGCCATCAGAGAGGCCAAGAGACAGTAGACATGCAGAAACTGGAGGGCCACTACTTCACTGCTGAACCTCGACGCATGTGGGAAGGACTTCAGTACATCACGGACTATCAGCAGAGGAGCAGCGCATTCACATCTAGCCAAGCCACACTGGCAGAGGAATGTTCAGCCGATGTTCAGGCTACAAACTAAACCTCCACAAAAGTGAGTTACTGCCTTTAGATACTGAAAATTTTGAAATTGGAAATGTCAGCTCACATTTCAAACTGAATACAGGCAACTTTTGCTACCTTGGAATATGTGTTACTAAATGCTATTCAGCATTCCAGAAGCATAACTTCGGGAAATTGTTCAGTAGGACCAAAACTGACCTAAAGAATTGGTCTTCTTTGCCTATTTCTTTGGCAGCACAGGTTAACACAATAAAGATGACCGTGTCACCCAGCTATTTTTACCGGTTCCAGTGCTTGCCCATTTTTATCCCAGCCTCATATTTAAAAAAAATTGGACTCAGTTATTTCATCATATATTTGGACCAATAAACAGCGACGGTTGCGCAAAGAGTTCTTGCAAAGGGCTAAAAGTGAAGGTGGCATGGCTCTTCCTAATTCCCCCTTATAACTACTGGACTTCCATCTTAAACTGTATGGCGTATTGGTCAAACTACCATCTAGAAGAGAATGTCCCTGTTTGGGTCTGAATGGAAGTGTTGTCTTGCCCCCGTTCTACACTATTAGCATTTTTAGGGGTGCCACTGCCTTTGGTATTGAGGGCATTTAGCGACAACCCAATAATACTCGACTCGCTCCAGATATTTTCTCAATTCAGGAAAAGATTTGGAGTGCATGTGTTGGGTCTGAGGCGTGCTTGATACCCCACAAATGACCCAAGGAGAGGTGTAAATAATAACACAGGAGTCAGAGATTGAGTTTTACCACTGCAGTGGGGAGAGCTCAAAGCAGAGTGTGATTGTGTGTCAGCCTCTTTGCAAAGTCTCTCTCCACGAGCTCTCAGGCTGCAGCCTTTTATTGAGAAGTTGTTGCTGGGTCGTGGCGGGTCGCATGTTTCAACCTGTCGCACCACATGGCTATTGAGCAAATGGCAGGCTCTGGTCACGCCTTTGAACATTGTTTACAAATCACACATCCCCATGGCTATGCATAGAGAATAGGGAGCCGGAGTGGCTCCTGGAGCAGCTGGAGCACATGAAACAATGCCGCTGCATCTGTTCAACAGCCAGTTTATCGTTAACTTATTTTACATTTGATATGTGTCTTCTCAGTCCAGTGAGATTGAACCATAGTTTCGTACCATAGACAATAGACAAGGCCTTCCATTCATGGTTCAAGTTGGGTCTCAAGCGGCTTAGTGACCTTTAAGAGGAAAACATTTGTGCCTCTTTTGCACAGCTGGCCCAAAGATAAACCATTCCCACCTCAATCCATTTCAGACACTGTACTTGCAATTTAGGATTTATGTTAAAAATGCCATTCCACATTTTCCCAATAAACCCACTGCAACAATCCTAGATGAGATAGTAGCTTTTCACCTAATGGAAAAAGGGGGAATAAAGCGCATTATTGGCCTAATGTCCCGCATGGAGATCCCTACCCTATCTAAAATTAAAGGTCTGTGGAAATGAAATCTTCAAGTCTCAATTTATGATAATCTTTTGTCTAGGATCCTGAGTGGAGTGCATTCTTAATCAATGCGTGCGTAGTTTCCTCCGCAAAATAGGTCTTTGTGTGACAGACGTCAGCTGATGGATGCAACACATTCATATGTTTTGGTTATGTCCTGTCATAGATAACTTTTTTTACGTGTTTTTGAAGCCCTCTCCAGTGTACTCGGGGTTGAGATTGTCCCAGATCCTTTAATATCGTTTTTTGGAGTTTTGCCGGAGAGATTTCAGCTGCCGTTTGGAGGCTGCCAAGTGGCTAAGATCCACGAGGAGCTGATGAGTCCATGATGACAACAATATCTCCGATTGCCAAACTCCTTTTCCATTGAGTCCACTTCTGCCTCTCTTGGAGCAAAGGCAAATATTCCCTGATCCATCTTTTCCAGAAGATATTGGAGGGATACTGTACTTGCCGCCATCGTCCTCTGACATACTGGTCTTTTGGGTCTAGGACCCTAGGTCATTGTTTTTACCACACTCTTGGCAAAGCACTTGATCCTGTTGAAGTGGAAGGAGGTTGCCCCACCCACCATCTCTGACTGGCTAAGGGAGGTGCTAAAGAATCTCAGGCTTGAGAAAATCAGATGTAACATCCGGGGCTCTGAAAAGAAATTCTGTATTACATGGAATCCTTTTCTTTCATTTTTCGATACCACCACACATGTACATGAATAATAGTAATAGAATAGTTATCTCCGAGAACAAATGCTTTGGTCAAGCTGCTAACGTTGCAACGTTGTCCATGCTGCTCCTACATGAAGGAGCATCTGATAATACTGATACTATGCGTAGTTGAGGGAATGCATTGAGAAGATGGGCTGGACAACTGTCATTGGACTTGGACTTTATAATGAGTGTGATTCAAAGCTGTGAGTGGGATGGGGTAGGGTTTTTTGGGGTGGGGTTTGAAGGTTTGTTTGTTTTCTGTTATTGTGTGCAAAATATAACTTGAGAACTTTGAAAGGCAATGATTTTTACATTGTTAATTTATGAATTATAGATTGATATATGTTATATTTTATTTTTATTGGCAAGTGTTACAAATACACACGCACACACACACACACACACACACACACATACACAGATGGCGGTAGACACACTCATTCTGGGAAACCAACACCAGAACGGCCTCCACAGCAGTACGCTATTGAATGCTCAAAATTCATTATTGATCATCACCACTCACTCTTTATAAGGGCGAGCAAGCAAGGCAGGGCCGTTGAGCAAGAATCCAGCATCAGTGCTAATATACTAGGGCAATGTTGAAAAATAGCTTCTGTAGCCGGGGATCAGTGATGAATCGGGGGAGGCCCCAGGGATGACCCAGGATTCGCTGGAGAGATGAAATAATTATCATGTCTCATATATGTTTGTCAACTGTATAATACGGCCAATGGATAATTTCACAATCTAGATTGACTGTAGAGGTAAAAATGCTGGCATACCATTACGTAATAGTTTCCTAGAAATTTCACTTTAAAGGGGAGATTTTTGAGTTCAGCACCTTGTAAACAACCAACCAGTGGACCAGCTCATATTCACACCAAATGTCAATTTTGAATAAACCTGAAGGAGGGAATCAATTTTTGAACCTTGTACCTCTGGATTGTGAAGCATACGTAATAACTGCCAGATAACATTGTTGATTTTTGATGTGACTTAACAATATGGAGATATGGCGCTTTTGGTGTGAAGTAAAATTGACTGGCCACCAGAGGCATATAATCAAGCTACTTTGCCAGGAGGCAGTGGCACCTGCTCAGTAATTACAAAGCTACTTGAAGATGTATCACAATCAGAGTGAACCCAGGAGCACTCACAGACAGGTAAAGGTGTAACTGCCTTTTTATTTATATAAAAAAAGAATCGGAACTGCATGGGGCGCAGGAGGCAAGTAGTCGGAATTGAGCCAAATCTGTTTCTCTGCTAGGGAAGATCGGCGGAAAGGTGGACAGGCAGGTGAGACATGTCTTTCTACCAGTGCAGATGGGGTTGGAGAGCTCAAGGACCATGAGACACAAGTATAACCTACATGTTGGACAAGTTACTTCAACACTGTAAAGCATTATTTATTACTTATAACTGGTCATTTCAAAGAAATTAGTTACATTACAATATTTGTGAGAGCCTCCGTCCTCGACAGAGCGCTCGCTGATTGACCCATGGATGGACCCGGCTGACGCACCTTTCCTCACTGACTGGTGTTGTGTATCAATTTGTCAATTGACAGGTGCACTGTTGTGTCCCAAGAATTTATTTCAGCGGCGGTGAGTCATGTCATTATATGACATGGAAGAATCTGCGTTCTACATTCAAAACATAAACCAATTTGAATATTGTGCAAATAAAACCATTTTCCCCAAATGTTTGAAAGGGAAAAATCATTTGCCCTTCCGGTCCAACCCCCGTCCCCCTCCAAACCTGGCTATAGCGTCACCCCATGGACGAAGGTTGTATTTGGCCCTAACCTAGTGAAAGTATTTTTTGTAGTAGGTTTATTTCTGAGTTTTTATTTGTTACTTTGTATGATTTCACCCACCATGTTTTCTTTCTTCAACTTAAATTGACACGTATGTAACAGTGGTTCTATGACTCCTTGATGACCGCCAGAGGCGGTGCTAAATACACGGAATAAGTGCAAAACGAGAATGCATAACATCAAAAACGTGATATATATGACACGGGGGAGATATCAAGGCAGTGTCACTCGGTAATCTGTCCCTCCACCGACTTGCGCAAGCAACGCAGAGACAAGAACTCTGAGTGACAAGCAGTGATGGAAATTAACGAAGTACAAATACTTCGTTACTGTACTTAAGTAAAATTTACCTGTACTTTGTAATTTTTGAAGTAATTTTTTTCTGACATATCGTATTTTCTACTTGCTACATTTAAAACACAAATATCGTACTTTCTACTGGCTACATTTAAAAAAAGGGCTTGTTACTTTCTATTTTAATTCTGTGCTAGAACACTACTTTGTTTCATTAAAATAATTGGACTCATTCTGTTTTGCATTTACTAGATGAATACTAGTTGTATGCAGACGTTACGTTGTCCTTTAGTGTCACCTTGTGGTCATTCCTGTTAAATGCTTGAGGGGCGCTGCATCTGGTCAGTTGTTTGAATGCTTCCCGTCAGGAGATTGCTGCAGCACAGTTGAACTCCTCGTTCGTGGCAAAGTTGGGGAACCATACATCTGTAAGTGCATGTCAACATGCTTGTGTAACGTTTGTGTGTCAGAAAGGTGATAGAGTGCATATATTCAAGTTCGGTTTAGATTCAGTTCCGTTATAACAGTTGATAACAGTTGATAAAGTGTTTGGTATGTTTAGTATGTGTGTGTATTTAGAGAGCTAACTCCTGCAGTGTTGCTAATCGAACGAGTATAGTGAATATGTTAGGTTCTTTAAGAATGTTTATGGTGTGTAATGTTGGAGTTTGCATGTTCTCTCCAGGAACTCCGGCTTTCTCCCATAATCCAAAAACATGCATGAGAGGAGACACTCTAAATTGTCCTTAGGTGTGATTGTTTTCATAAAATGTTGTTCATCACTATGTGCCCTGCAATTGCTGGCAACCAGTCCAGTGTGTCCCACACCAACTGCTGGTGGACAACTGGTATAGGCACCAGAAAGCCAGTGACCCTAGTGAGGATAAGCGGCTACAGATAATGGATGGATGGATGAGTTGCACAGTGTGCAACTTTACACACATGTATTTGCTTTGAATGGGACAATGTAATTTATTAGGGTAACAGTCTGGCTGTACCACTCAATGCTTATGCCACCTTGAGAATAATAAAAAGCACTGCTGTAAACTATAGGAATGGAACTATTAGAAATATTGATTAAAAAATAGGCCTATGAGTATAATTTGATCCTTTTAAAATAATCCTCCATAATAAGGGTCGCTGGCTTGCTCGTGCCAATCCTAGCAGTCTTCACTCTTCAGGCAGTAGGCGGAGACACCCTGGACTGTTTGCCAGTCATTTGCAGGGCACAGAGTGACAAACAACCGTTCACGCACCCAATTACACCTAAGGACAATTTAGAGCAGGGGTGCCAAACATACAGCCCGCGGGCCCATAAACAGGTTTGATTTGGCCCCCGAGATGATTTTGTAATGTAAAGTATAAAATGAGCAAATTTTTAAATGAATGAACAACTTGAAATGTTTTAGGATTAATAGTAATGTTGTTTTTTATGATTACAAGTGATGTTGTGCTTCTAGCGTTTTGGACAGTTTTAAAAAAGAATAATGAATGTGAAGGTGGTGTTTTAAAGTTATATAAATATATACCATGGTTTAATTTGTCCAACCCACTTGGGAATGGATTTTTCCTCTATGCGGCCCGCAAGCTAAAATGAGTTTGACACCCCTGATTTAATGTCCAAGACACCAGCAATGCATGTTTTTAGAATGTGGAAGCCGGAGTGCCCGGAGGGAACCCATGTGGGCTCGGGGAGAACATGCAAACTCCACACAGGAAGGTCGGAGCGGGCTGGATATGAACTCGGGTCTGTCAGGCAGATGTGCTAACCGCACTTCCACCAACCTGCCCGTTCTTGAACTCAACTGATAATAGTTGTCCTAGAATTGTGATCTTTATATTACGTAAAAAGTGACTTTTTACTTTATATTATACTTTAAAGTACATTTCAGAGCCTGTACTTTTACTTCTACTTGAGTAGATTTTTGAATCAACACTTTTACTTTTACCCAAGTAATTTTTTACATAGCGTAGCTCTACTTTTACCCAAGCAAACAATCTGTACCTTGCTCATCACTGGTGACAAGTAACTGGCGGTTATCTGGTGCTCATAGAACCGCTGTTACAAATGTAACTGTCTTTCTATTGCGCTCCTCTAGACTGTCAGAGGGGCAAGGCACAGAATGACGAATAACAGAAAGGTCATAGGGAGTCCACAGCACTCACCTCAACATCACGTAGACGGCCCTGAGGAGCCCAGGACCGCAGACAGAGGATGGGGGGCAGCAAGATCCACACAGTAGACCCTGGCAAAAGTGCCAGGTGACTTGGAAGCAGCAGCACAAACATAGTCCAAGGGAACCCCTTTCAGCACAGCCCAAGAAGTCGCGACACTCCTAGTATAATGTTCTTAAAGTCTCGCAAGCACGTGAACGATCCAGTGAGGCAAACATTGTTTGGAAAAAGGGGAGCCCTTGGAAGGGTTAGGTCCCAGGCAGGGATGCTTGCCGCATTGTAGGTCCAGAGACGCTGCAACCATTTCATGAAGTCGCCATCAACCACCGTGTGGCGGGCCACAATAGCAGCGACATAAACCTTCAATGTGGAAGGCGAGCGACCTCAATCCAGGAGAGACTGCAGAAATTCCAATACAGCAGGATCAGGACAAACCACTGGGTCCATGGCATGTGTTGCGCACTACGACACAAACAACTTACATCTGTTGTCGTACGACAACTGCATGAAAGTACCCTGGCATTAACAATAGAGCGCCTAATCAAATCAGAGCAGCAGCTCAGCAATGGGTTGGGTCCTTTAGAGGCCAAACACATAGGCGAAGCCGATGAGGGTTGGGATTCCACACTCGACCCTCTTGCTGGGACAACAGATACAAGAAGTTGCCAAGGATTGGCAAAACACAGGCTGTGGAGCGCATGGGAACCATGTCTCGCGATCAATACCTCTTAACGTTGTCTGACCACCAATGATCGCTCTATCCCTCATAAAGAACACAGACTACTTTCTGCAATGTAAAAAAAAAAAAAAAAGACATTTGTAAAATGTATTTTTTAATTTGTATTTAAACCGAACCATTGATCCCTATGTGCCGCAGAGGCTCGGCGAGTGCGGCAGGACTGTCTGCAAATTGCTAGATGAAGGGTTTAAAAAACAAACAAAACAAAACAAAAAAAAGCCCCACCGTGTGAACTATTAAACCAATGAACACATTAAAGGGCTCTCCGTGATTATATTACAGCAGCACTTTTGAATGTAAAAGCTTGTGTATAGTTTTGGGCACGTTTTATTCTTGATAATCATTCATAAACTCAATTATAATCAATATCGCCAAAATGCTTAATAAAAAGAGACTCCAAAATCACTGTGCACATCAGTGGCACAACGATTTATTTTTGGCCACGTTTTAAGCGTTTTCGCAAGGGTCATCCATGTAAACTGATGTGGAAACTATTGCAAGAGCTGGCAATACTTATTTCGGGATCCCGCAATATTATTGCGAGAGCTCGCAATAATGTTTTTTTTCTCCATGTCCCTTTAGGCCCTAAAGGGATGAACATAGCCCATCAGCTTCGTGCAAATCGGGAGGCAGAAGTGCTGACCTTTTTGGGTAGTACATTTGCTTTCCCTTTAAGGAAACCCATGTGCTTCCCCTTTAAGGAAGCAGGTGTTCTGCCATTTAAAAGAGCAGGCAAACCATCAGCACCAGTTTGATTGTGTGCAGTGCGAGTGCATGCACAAAGGCAGAAGCTTGAAGTTTTTTTTTTCTCTTTCGCAATTCAATCAATCAATCAATCAAATTTTATTTGTATAGCCCTAAATCACCGAAGTCTCAAAGGGCTTCACAGATGAAAAGAGGTCATGTGGAGACCTCTTTCAAAAAAAAAGTCGTACAGAGACATCTTTTCAGTGTAAGGTACACAACAGCATCCCCTGTCAAAGCTCCCAGAAGGGGAAGGAAAACCTCAAAAACTCCAATTAGGGGAAAATCAGAAACCTCCGGAAGGGACCACAAGTGGGAGGAGCCCCCTTCCAGGCCCACAGGTTGAAGTGGATGCTGCATGTACCAAATACAGACATACACATAAACAATATAAATTACAGAAAACATATGTGCTGTATAGTGCAGTGATGTCTTGACAGCAGGCAAAGCCATTGGGCAGAAACCATCCCACATTCCAACCAGGTGGACCGCAGACGCCCCATCTCCTAACCCGCAATGGTCGATCAGCGCAGGGCCCATTGGAGGCGGTCAAGTCAACCCTCACCATCTAGCTAGCCCCCTCTCCCAGCCGGAAGAGGGGGGCAGGAAAAAAGAAAAAAGAAGAAAGCTGCAGACTGGCTCAATTAACTAAATGCTTTTGAATATAAATGTGTTTTTAGTCGGGATTTAAAGATTTCCACTGAGGTGGCTGCGCGAACTTCCATAGGTAGGGCATTCCATAGTACTGGCGCGCGAATGGAGAATGCCCTTGATCCCGCGGACTTCTTTTTAGCCCGTGGGGTCGATAGCAAACCGGCATTTTGTGATCGAAGGAACATATGGTGATACTAAGTCGACAAGATAGGAAGGAGCTAAACCGTGTGAAATTTTATAAGTAATTAACAGCACCTTAAAATCACATCTCACGTGTATTGGAAGCCAATGCAGGTCAGCTAGAATCGGAGTAATATGATCAAACTTTCTCGTCCTTGTCAATAGTCTCGCTGCTGCATTCTGTACAGACTGCAGGCTTTTAATGTAGGACATGGGAAGTCCAGAAAACAAAACGTTACAATAGTCTAGGCGCAACATAACAAATGCATGAATTAATGTTTCTGCATCGCTAAGAGAAAGAATAGGGCGAATTTTAGCTATATTGCGGAGGTGAAAAAACACCGTTCTTGTCATTTTATTAATATGTGTTCGAAAGGAGAGAGTTGAGTCAAATATCACGCCGAGATTTTTTGCAGGACTACTTTGGGAGATAATACAGTTTTCCAGGTTCAATGTGGTATTCTTAAGCAAGTGCTGATGATGAACAGGGCCCATAAATAACATCTCAGTTTTACTAGGGTTGAGAAGCAGAAAATTAGAAGACATCCATTGTTTAATCTCGGCAAGGCAGGCCTCCAGTTTACTGCACTTGCACGGATCCGTTATTTCTAAGGGCATATAAAGTTGGGTATCATCAGCATAGCAATGAAAACTAATAGCATGTTTACGTATAATATCGCCAAGAGGAATCATGTAGATGTTGAACAGTTAGGGGCCAAGTACTGACCCCTGCGGGACACCACATGAGATGGAGAAAGATTCAGAGATCGCATTGCCATAAGAGACACTATGCGTCCTTCCTAGGATGTAAGATCTGAACCAAGAAAGTGCTGATCCCGAGATACCAACACATGATTTAAGATGTTCTATAAGATTATGATGATCAATAGTGTCAAATGCGGCACTAAGATCAAGCAGTAATAATATTGATGAGATGTTGGAATCCATGGCTAAGAGAAGATCATTCGTCACTTTTACTAGGGCTGTCTCAGTTGAGTGGTTGGCCCTAAAACCTGACTGAAGGAGTTCAAATCTATAGTTGTCTATCATAAAATCGCTAAACTGTTGTGCTACAACTTTCTCAAGAATTTTGGCAATAAACATAAGGTGTGACACTGGCCTATAGTTAAAGAGATTTTCAGGATCTAGGTGAGGTTTCTTAAGTAATGGTTGAATTACGGCCGTCTTAAAAGCTTCAGGTACAATGCCAGAAGAGAGTGACAGGTTGATAAGACAGATGACCCTAAGACCGGGAATAATTCTTTAACGAGTTTGCCTGGAAGCGGGTCGAGCATGCAGGACGTCGGCTTTGCTGCATTAACCAGGTGTGTAAGACACTCCAGGGATTCACTGTCCCTCAGCTATAACTCCAGGTGACATATGTCTGTGAGTAATATTTATTCATGCGTTTGTTATGTTTGTGTCTGAAACGACAGTTTACTTTGTATTTTTTGTATTTCAGTTTCACAATTGTTTCAGTAAACATCAAAAACTTACCAGGTCCCTTGGTGTTTATCGTGGAACTCTGTTAGCTATCTGCCAAGTTGACAATTAGCAACGGGGGCAGAATAGTGAAAAGACATACGCAGTGTGGGCTACCTAGAGGGACGTGGATCTACAGAGAGTACTTCCAGCAACAAAGATCTACAATGAGCAATAGCGAAGATGAGCTGGAGACGAGGTCAGTATGTTTTAGTACCTCACGCAGCAGTCAGCACTCCTCAGCTAGTGTCGCCGCAGCCGGGAGACAAGCAAAAGCTGAGGCAGCATGTGTACAAGCAGTATTTGCAAAGAAAGAAGCAGACATGATGAAAGCACAAGCATATATTGAAGAGCAGCAACAAAAAGCCACAGCTGAAGCTACTAGGAAGAAAGCGGAAATATATATGCCAATTTGCACACGCTGAGGCTCGAGGGCACGACCACGGCTGCAGCTGCTGAGAGCAAATATGCGGGGCACAAGTACGTGGATGATCTGAGACCTGAACCTCACCAGGGTATTAAGCCACCTAAACCTACACAAATCCACCCTCCACTACCAGAGAGCGGCAAGGTAATGAAAGACAATGTAGAGAAAGGTAAAGACAACCAAAGTGAGGTCAACAACTACGAACTCTGTGATTACGACTTTCCTCCTCAGCCTCGGCTCAAAAGTGAGAAGGAAGCTGGTTCATATTACCTTCACCAACAAAGCTCAATCAGAACTATTTCCAGGAGACAAGAGGCTCTACCAGATTCAAATGCATCCAAAAGCAATTACAATCAATCACAGTCGTACAATAGAAGACAAACCAGCTCTTCTTACCTGCCTTTTGTCCTGAGAATTATTGGGCCTGGAAGTAATTGTTTTACA
Source organism: Hippichthys cyanospilos (assembly GCF_059441005.1). NCBI lineage: Eukaryota > Metazoa > Chordata > Actinopteri > Syngnathiformes > Syngnathidae > Hippichthys > Hippichthys cyanospilos. The sequence goes on from NC_142378.1 coordinate 21,343,687, forward strand.
GTTCTACAGCGGACCTCAATTTGACAGCTAGAGAATAGCTCGATATGCTGTTTAAATGGCTTGGGCCCAAATCATGTGAGCAGGCTAAGAAGATTCAGCAGTCTATGTTCATGATGCAGAAGCGGGTGTCAGCTTGGTGTGACAAAGGCTGGAAGAAAGTTACAGATCTCCAGAAAGCATTGAAAATGCACTCCTTGAAAATGTGGACAATTTCCCAGAAGTCCCAAATCGAGAAAACCAGCAGTTGATGGAGCTTGGTGACCTCCTCATGGAGCTTAAAGCTGCAAGAGCAGATGGATTTCTACCCGGTCTAAACTACTTGGATACATCTCACGGCATCACTCCCAATTGTTCAAAAGCTGCCTTACTCCCTGCATAATAAGTGGGTTTCTGTTACATTCCATTACAAGGTAAAAATATCACACCTCATAACCACCGTCTGCCTTTTTTGCAAAGTTTGTTCGTGACCAAGCCAGATCGCTGAAGAAGCCAAGCTTTGCTGCGCTCACAGGTGGGTGGAAAATGAGGCAGTCACAACATCTCCTCAGACCAAATCTGAGAATGTCTGTTTCTGTCAGGAAGACAGGGGTCTCCATGAACTCCAACAGTAGCCATAACAGCCATTCAAAAAGCAACAGGCTGACCCTGATGAACAATGTCCTGTACATAACAAACCACACGCCCTACGGAAGTGTTGGGGTTTCAAAGCAAGCCTCTGGATGAAAGGAAAGCTTTTCTGAAAGAGAAGAACATTTGCTATTGGTGCTGTGCATCAAACAGCCACCTCGCCAAGGACTGTGACAAAAAGGTTCAGTGCAAGGAATGTGTACAGCCTTTGCCTATAGGCTGGACAGCAGGGCAACTGGGTAAGTTTTGTTTTGACGCGTGCGTCAATCAAATAATTTCAATAGTCTCTTTGTGTTGCGTTGGATATGCCAATCCGTTTATTTCGTCCACATTCCTTTTCGTTCAATATCTTGATAAAACAATAATTCGGGTTACAAACCAAACTTAAAGACCACTCACGTTCGCACGTTCGCACGTTCGCACGGTCGAAAACTGTTTGTGTCTTGCCCTGTCGCACCTGAGTGCAATCACCAACTGGCACGTATTTATGTAACCATGGCAACCATGGTTCCACCCACCATAGATTGGCATGTCTTCAGACAATTTGTTTAACTTTCTTAATATAAACAAATTAGAATACACAAAAAGCTTTTTGGCTCCAACACACCGGCCCCTAATTGAGAACGGCAGGAGACCGTGAACAATTCAAACCAATATTAACATAAATGGAGCCAACAAGTCATGTAAACGAAAACAAAACAAACCTCTTAGAAGCTTAAGTGTCTGCTTCTTGAATCAAGCAAAGCTTAGTTATTGGTCTGTCCAGTGTGCTGGTTTTTGTTTTAACTCGTGCAGAACGCACTAGTCCCTTCTTGTCAGCATAGATCTCTAAGACCCTTCCCAGCAGCCAGGATCCACGTGGGGCTGTTGCATCCACGATCAATACAATGTCCCCCTGCTCCAGAAAGGTCTTTGAGTTCTTTCCAATGTTCTACAAACTGCGACAGTCTCTGCTGCATCTCCTCCTGGCCAATGGTGTTGTCAGTCCAGAAACAAGATTTCTTAAGGCATAGCTGAATTTCTGCTCTCAACATAGTGTCAACACGAACTGCAAGAACAGCTGCAGTGAGTTCTAAGCGTGGAATGGTGACTTGCTTTAGAGGGGCCACTCTGGCTTTGCCGGGTATGAAGGAGACATGAGACCTATTGTTGTTGTTCCATATCTTCAGATAGGTTACACAGCCATATCCACGTTCACTGGCATCAGAAAAGTGATGAAATTGGCCACAGGTGGTTTTCCCAAAGGCTGCAGGCTTGAGGCACCTTCCAACTTCAAATGCCCTCACCCTTTCAAGTTCCCCCAACCACTTTGTCCACTGCTGCTGGAAAATTGGGTGAATTTCATCATCCCATCCATACTTTCCCCTGCACATATCTTGCAACATGAGCTTGGCGGGAAGAGTGAGTGGGGCAAGGAAACCCAATGGGTCGTAGATGGAGCTGACCATGGATAAGATCCCACGCCGAGTAGGAGGCTGTTTTTTGAGTGCTAACTTGAATTTGAACGTGTCTGTCTCAACACACCAATGAAGTCCAAGGGCTCTCTCAACTGGTAGTTGGTCTCTGTCAAGGTCCAATTCATATAAATTCTTGGATCTATCCTCCTCTGGAATGGATAGTAGCACTCCACGGTGGTTGCTAATCCATTTTGTCAAATGGAAGCCTCCTTTTTGACAAAGATCCATCAAGTTCCTGACCATTTTAACAGCCTCTTTCTCTGATGGCAAGCTCTTGAGACAGTCATCCATGTAGAAATTTCTGTTGACTGTGTCCATTACATCTGCAGGGAAACTGTGCTGGTTATCCTCTGCTGTCTTACGGAGTGCATAGCAAGCACAGCTAGGAGATGACACTGCCCCGAAAAGATGCACAGTCATCCTATATTCTATTAGTTCTTGGGACACATCGCCGTCAGGCCACCACAAGAACCGAAGAAAGTTTCTGTCCTTCTGTGCCACATTAACTTGATGGAACATTGCCTTGACATCAGTCATTAAAGCTACAGGTTCTTGCCGGAATCGGGTGAGGACTCCTAATAAATTGCTGGTGAGGTATGGACCTTGTAGAAGCTCTTTGTTCAGAGACTTTCCTCTGTACTCTGCTCCACAGTCAAATACCACACGCAGATTTCCTTTCTTGGGATGGTACACTCCATGGTGTGGAATGTACCACACTTTTCCATCTAAACATTCCAATTCGTGTTCAGCAACACGTTCGGCATATCCTTTGCTGATTACATCATTCATAAAGTTTGTGTATTCTCTGTGGAATTTCTCATCTCTCCCAAACCTCCTCTTCAATCCAAATATGCGTTGCCTAGCAACACACCGATTGTTTGGCAGACAGACTTCTTTTTTTCTGAAAGGGAGTTCCAGGGTGTAATGTCCATCTTGAAGCTTACAAGATTCAGTCATGATTTTCATGAACTTCTTATCATCCTGTGACATTTCCTCTTTGTCCTCCGATGTCGTTTCATTAAAATCATGGTTGTACTGATTGTGCAGCAATTCCTCCAAATGTGTTATGGAGGTCCTGTTGACAGTAACGCACTCAGCCTGCTCACTGTAGCCGGAAAGGGGACCATTAATAACCCACCCCAATAGGGTCTTAATGGCATATGGCCCATTACCACGACTGTTCACAACTTCCCACGGTTCAAGTAGTTTAGAGGCATTGGTACCAATCAATAGCTCAACATCAGCTTGAATGCGTGGAAGAACCACCCCATTTAAATATGGCCACTTAGCCAGCTCCTCTTCTTTAATGATGTTACTGGTTGTAACAGGCATTTTCCTTTGAGTGTAGACCTTGGGCAGGTCAAAGAACTCTTCTCCAGTCAGGCTTGAGATTTCTAAATCCGTCAACATGTAACTGGATACAGATGCCTTTGGGCCCATGGTTAGAAGGCTGATTTTGGCTTTTCTTCCATTCAAATTCAACTTCCTCATGAGGGCTTCTGAACAAAAGGTATCTGTGCTGCCGGGATCGAGGAATGCATAGGTTTTAATTACTTTATGTCCCTTGCTGGACTTCACCTGCACAGGTAAGATTGACAAAACGCCATTACTGTCACCGGCCCCTGTTTGTCCACAAGTTTGCAAGGAGACCTGTGCGTTGCTTACTGAAGGCTTATTTGGCTGACTTGCGTTGCTTGACCTCTGCTTTTGGTCAAAGTAAATATGAAGAATACTGGGATGCTTTTTACTGCACACCTTGCAAATCAAACGGTCAGCACAATATTTGCTTAAATGGCCTTTGCGAAGGCAGCCAAAACAGACTCCATTTTGTTTTATAAAAGCAAGTTTGTCTCTGTGTGACTTCTTCTCCATTGTTGGACACTGATCCAGAGTGTGGTCTTTAGAACAGCATATACAAGAGGCGGTGTTGTGAGCAGTATTACTTGGCTTGGGACTAGGTGGAAATCTTGCTTGCTCTTCTTCAGGCGGAGGGGTTTCGATAGTAGTTGCAAAGCTGTCTCCTTTAAACCTGGGTTTGCCTTGGGACTTCAATTTGTTCATTGGCTTTCCTGTGCCCGGTGTGTTATTCTGAATGTCACCAAAGACTGGATCTGATATTATCTTTACCTGGCGCTCTATAAAGGTGACTATGTCTGTGAACTGGGGTCTGCGGTAGTGTCTTTCCATTATGCCGCATGCAGAGACTCTCCAAATCTCTCTTAGCTTATATGGAAGCTTTGAAATGATGACTTTCATGTTGGCTGGCATGTCAAGTTCTCTCATATACTGTACCGTTTCCATGGCATTACAACACTGACGAAGGAAGAGTGAATATGCTCGAAGGGATTTTGGATCCTCAGATTTCAGCAGCGGCCAGTTGTGCACCTTCTCCATATATGCTGCTGTAATTTTATATTCATCTCCAAAGTTTTGGTCAAGAAGATATTTTGCCATGTCATACCCTCTGTCTGGTGCCATGTGTTGACAGCTCCGTACAAGCTCGTTCGGCTGACCCTTGGTGTACCTCTCCAGATAGTACAGACAATCCCCTTTGTTGCTTGCGTTTCTCTCAACGCAATGTACAAAGGCTCTAACAAAGGTTCTATATTGTAGAGGATCCCCATCAAAACATGGTATCTCCCTGGGTGGCAGTAAATGAGAGGTTTGCTGTTCCATTAGCATGGCTGTGATTTCATTTTGTTTTTGGAGCAAGTTGCACACCGTTGAAGTGTCATTGAATTGAGAAGCATTTTGTTCCACAGGGGGGTTCCTGTGGGTGGTATGGCCAATGTCCCATGCTGCATTCATAGGCATGTGTGATTGTGAAAAGGGTGGTGGTTGTACACGTCGGGGTGGTGGTTTTGTTTGAATATACGTTTGCTGCTGTGGTGGTTGTGAAATAAGTCCTTGCTGCTGTTGTATAGGAGGCGGTTGTTGTTGTACATAGGATTGTGCAGATTGTTGTCGGGGTGGCTGCGGTTGGATAGGTTGTGTGACTGGTTCATGTTTTCTGGCTAGGGTGTGTTGTGCCACCGAAGGTTCTTTTGGTCTTGCACCTTTCCTAAAGTAGGAGTCCATTCCATCAGATGGTGCTTGTGAGAGGGTTTGGTGAGTGGGAGATTGTAGCACTGATATTTTGGCATTGGCAGCAGCCAGTTCTGCCTCCAGCTCCAATGTTTCCTTTTTCTTTCGCAGCATTTCCTCCATCTCCTCAAGCGCATGCTTCTCCTTTAATGCTGCTGCACGAATTACAAGGGCAGCTCTGTCTGCCTCTACCTGCTTGCGAGCTCGCAACGAAGAGGTGCTGGACCTACTCGCTTCACTCCAGGTGTGACCTTTAGTGGATTTTGTGCTTTCAACATTAGAGATGCTGTCGTTGGAATTGATTTCATTTTCCACATCATCGCCACTTTGCACAGCTTGGGTCCTTTTTGTCCAATCATTGACCTCCTCAATAAATTGATCGATATTGATCATTTTGGCCTTGAACCAAATGTCATGTTTGTATTGTTCTTCTTGAGGTATTAGTGGTAGAAGAGCACACTGTGCCTCTCTGGCACCTTTGCATAGGTCAAGATATTTCACAAGTGCACTTTGAACCTCCTGTTTGCATCCTCCATTTTCCATTAATTCTCCAATTGTTTTCTGCATGTTGGATGCCCTTTTTAATTTAGAATTTCTCTCCTTTTGCAATGAATCAATTTTCTCCATTAAGGCCCTTGGTGTTAGTTTCACCTTGCGTTTGGAGCCAACCTGTGACCCAACTTGAGATTTAACCTGTGAAATTTCACTGCGAGCACTTTGACCTGTGGTGGTCACATTAGACCGTTTTTCACCCTCTGAAGGTTCATCCATTATTTGCATTGCATCACCATTTGAGCGCATAACATGAGCAACACCTTTACCTGAATCCATTTTTGCAATACAAAACCCAACCAGCAGTGTGAAATGTAAAACAGTACCTTGTTATTTCAGTCAAACCCCACAGAAATTCATCACATTACAATCAAGACCTTGTAAAACGTAACGGAGATGATGCCATAAAACCACCAATGCATTGGATTTTACCAGAGCGCTCGTATTGACACCTTTTTTATCCTCAAAGTCCCCTATGTGTGCACACAGTATTTTAAATGGCCATATATTGTTAACCAGCTGGTAGCGCGCTACATACCTTTATGTGCACAGTGTACCTGTCCAAGTTTGGAAAAGTGCCCCAATGCAAAGTTCAAGCACCGGGCCGTTGTCCTGGTCGTGTGATGCGATGCGATGCGAGGTGGCTGGGCAGCGCGGCCGTCCGCTCACCGTGGATGTTCTGGCTGGCTGCCTTGCTGGTCCCAACGTTCGCGGTGCCTCCGCTGAGCCAAGCCAATGGCCCGCACGCCGTGTCTCCCCTGGCGTAGTCTTGTGGTCCGTCCAAGTTTCGCAACAACACAGCGAAACAGCACTTATTTGTCCTTTCATGCAACGATCGGATGCCGTCCAAACCGAGCAGCCGTCACGTTGCGTTTCCTCTCTGTTTCCAATATACTTTAAACTGGTAGTCCGTCTCAAACTAAGACTACAGTTTTCGACATTGTACAGCCTTTGCCTATAGGCTGGACAGCAGGGCAACTGGGTAAGTTTTGTTTTGACGCGTGCGTCAATCAAATAATTTCAATAGTCTCTTTGTGTTGCGTTGGATATGCCAATCCGTTTATTTCGTCCACATTCCTTTTCGTTCAATATCTTGATAAAACAATAATTCGGGTTACAAACCAAACTTAAAGACCACTCACGTTCGCACGTTCGCACGGTCGAAAACTGTTTGTGTCTTGCCCTGTCGCACCTGAGTGCAATCACCAACTGGCACGTATTTATGTAACCATGGCAACCATGGTTCCACCCACCATAGATTGGCATGTCTTCAGACAATTTGTTTAACTTTCTTAATATAAACAAATTAGAATACACAAAAAGCTTTTTGGCTCCAACAGAATGTAAAAGCGAGAGACACCCCTCTGCACTACATCGAGGACTGGCTCCTTGGCTGATCGAAAACTCTGTAACCCCAGATTACAGGGCAGGGAGCTACAAGGCGGGGAGCAAGAAGGACAAGCTGCTCAAACAGTCACAGCAAAGTGCACTGGCATTTGTGGGACAACTGTTAAAGGAAGCTCATGTTCCAAGATCTGCCTTGTCAGAGTTTATCCAGCAGGTCAATGAGGGAGAGCAGTCAAGGTTTATGCTGTTCTTGATAAGCAGGGCAAGAAGTCTCTAGAAAGAACAGTTTTTTATAGCTTTTTGATATCACGGAGGGTGCAGCAGTTTTCATGGGTGACTCAAACAGTTGGGTGGCACCGCTACCTTTCAGGGAACCAAGGAGGAGACTCCCTAACAATATAGTGTAAGCAGTCAAACGCCTTTCAACATTATGCCATATGTTAACGAGGAAAACAGACATGAAAGGTCACATGGTGTCACTCACATGAAAGACCTTTACAGAAGGTCATGTAGAACCAGCTCCACCGCTCCATGAGAAGCAAGAATGTTGGTACTTACTAATCTTTGGAGTTTACCATTCACACAAGCCAAGTATGAGCAGTGTCCGACTCAAAGTGCCAATCATGAAGGTGTGTCACTCAATGATGTCTTGCTGAGCGGCCCAGACTTAAACAACACGCTTTTGGGAGTTCTCACTCGCTTCCGGGAAGAACCAGCTGACGGATAACACCCTGGACTGGTTGGCCCCCAATCGCAGGGCATCAGTTACTGATATAAATTGTTACTCACGCACGTCTTTTTGGCAGTTTTCTCATTCCATAGTCTTTATGTCCTTGGTCAGAATGGTGCAAAAACGGGAAAAAAAATGATTACATGGTCGGCATAATTTAGATAGCTCTTATGGGGGTTGAGGGTCTTATGAAGAACCTCTTTCAAGCATGTGGCCAACTACACTTAGCGTTAGCCTCTTTAAAGTGTGATTCAACCTACTTGTTTAGACTTCATACCTCTTAAAGGTACACTGCAGTTGTTAAATAATTTGATACACAAACAATCCAACACACATAAACACACATTTCGAAGACATACTGTACGACATCCAGAAATGTGCTGCAACCATCTTGCTAATTTGGCATTAAAGCAAAGAGCATTTGCATATTCATCAGTCACACTTCTCAGAAACACACTGTGATTTTCTTAATGCTGTCACTTGCGCTTTATCCTCCACAGTCCTTATTGAACATATGGGGATTTTCCACCACAATGATTTTGTTGAAAAGACAATGCAGACATATTTTTCTGTTTGGCATCTTGTTGTGTGTGTGTGTGTTTGTGTGTGAGGGTGTGTGTGTGTGTGTGTGTGTGTGTGTGCGTACATAGCCACAACGCTTTGTGCGCCGCACAGCTGCTGCCTTTGAGTCAGTGCTACTAGAAATGACGTCAAGAGCACCTAGCACGGACATATTACTCACCGCTACGGGTTTCACTTAGTTACCATGGCAGTAGTGCCACTTCCTGCTCGACTGGGTCTTCCGGTGTTAATTCATTTTCTTGTTGACGCTAATGCCAGATGACTCTTTACTTTGTATTTGTCTTATACTGTGGCCTGTGCATGAAAAGCCTCCTATTATCTGCGTATACACAATAGCCATGTGCCGTGTAATCCACATTACACATTGAAAAGTGCAGCTATTTGCACACAAATATCACCACTTACAGTAAAGTTTGGGACTGCCACTATTGGCACTTAATGTAAATTGCATTGTGGATTTCATATCCAGCAAATAATTTCTTTCTATGTTGTCTTCTCTTGCTTGATGTTGGCTCAAATGACTTGGAATAGCATGATTACCTTCATACTGCTGACACTAAACAAATTACTGTCGCTAAAGTGTTATAAACCATGAATTTGGCATGTTTAGCGCCACACTCTAACCAAGCCAATTGGTCGTATGAAACTATATATCTTTAACTATACACCCAGCCAAAACTCTGTAGTTTGGTTAGTAGTTTACTGAACAAATGTGACCGTTTTAAATGTGCTCACGAATAGAATACTTGATGTTGACATAGCCCATGCAGGGGTCAGACGCGTTTCCTTGGTGTTATTTGCCCCATATTGTTGACCAACTAACTAAAAGTTGATAAGAACTTGTAGTTCTTTAATTTAAATACCCAAACTAGTTTTATAATTTTAAGAAAGATTGAAAAACTTCAGATACAGCCCAAATTAGTTAAGGGTATCAACCCCATGACTTTGGAATTTTAAGCATCAAGGTCTCATATTCTAAACTAACCATCTAAATGAACTTGTCTGTTTTCACGTTTACACAAACCAAGTTTTGGTTAGCATGCGGTTCACTGGACAAATGTGACCATTTCAAACTGTGCTCAAGAACAGCACACTTGATATGGGCTTGGGGCCAGAACAAGTGTTGTGAAAGAGTACCAATATGTATATGCTACCTACCCAAGCAATGTTGTCTTTTCTCCTGTCCAAATTTGACTGGAATGGCTTGAAATTGCTAGAGTGGCAAATGAAATCCACCTGCTAAAGGCCGCGTTGCTGATACAGACATCCTGTACAAGGGGTTGAAGTCACGATCTTGCTAGTGTTAGCATTACATTCCAACCAAATCAGCTGACCAACCATTTGTAGCTTTACAAGTTTAAATACATACCCAAATCAAGTCTTCTTGTTAAGTTTAATATATATACTACTTGATATGAGCATGGGAACAGTAGTAATGCTTGTGAAAGAGTACCAAAAATTGATATCTTACCAAAGCTATATTGTCTTTGCGTCCAATACTGACTCATTGGTACACTAAGGGGTGAATGCTGGTCAATAGAGCTGCAGCCTTCACAGACACTTGTCAGCAATCACCCCTGTGGGATAGGTTCTTAACCAACTAAGTTAACTGGCAATTTGAAAGCATGACTTTTCATTTAGACAACCAACCCAAATTTTGCAGTTATTATACTATTGGACAGCAGCTTGGTGGAGCAGTGGTTAGCACATCCACCTCACAGTTCAGGGACCCCAGTTTAATTCCATCTCGCTGCGGCCTTCCTGTGTGGAGTTTGCATGTTCGAGCTGGTGTGGGTTTTTTCTATCGCTACTCCAGCTTCCTCCCACACTCCAAAAACATGTATGGCGGGTCATCTCTGTGTGCCCTGCAATTGGCTAGCAACCAGTTCTAACGGCTGAAGTCAGCTGAGATAGGCACCAGCAAGCCTGCGAAGCTTGTGAGGATGAGCGGCTATCGCAAATGGATGGACGGATGTTAATCGGACTGAATGTTTCAGACCCTGTCCAAGAATAGGGTATTTAATACTGACGTGACATGATCATTTTTTCTGACTGACCTTCCTTTGCTAAAACCCATGGGCCACAAAGGTGTTGAATCTCTTACTTCCGTGTAAAAAAACAAAACAAAAAACGTTTTAACCAACTGAACAAACCAGCTACAGGAGAGGCACCACCTTAAACTACACAGCCAAATCAAGATTAGTAATTGCCTTTTTGAAGAGAGGTTTTTCAGTTTCTACTCAAGCACAGTATGCTGGAAAAGGAAAACAAACATAAATTTGTTAACCAAGCAGTGCTTTCTCGCCATGGATGAGAATCCTTCTCTTGGAAAATATTTACGTTGTGTGCCAATGACAAGAATTCTTGTAAAATATAATTTTTGGTTTGAATGGGTAAGGGATTACCATTTTTCAAACAGTGATTACTAAAAAACAAAATAAGATAGAATCATACTTTTTTTCTAAGTAAGGAATGGAAATAAATCGTTCATATGATACCACCCACGTTTACGTAGACATAGCACACAAAAACGAGTGAAAATCGGCTTGCATTCTAGGGGGGTGTCTTTTCGGATAATGTTTAGCACTGCAAGAGTCAAAAGAATAGAATGCACTAATATAGTCATTCTTAGTAGTAAAAAAGACTCAAATTAATTTGCTGAATAAATCATTTTTCATGTGTAATTAATACCTTTAAAAAAGACTAACATTTTAGCCCATGCTGTCAACTTAAAATGATGCCGCATGTGCTCAAGATCTCAGGTTACCACCAGTCACAACTCACCTGTTTTCTGGACTGTGGTCCCCAGTCGATGCAATTTCAGGATTGTCAAAGCTGTTTTCTTTTAAACACTCTCATCCTCTGAGCTCGCCAATCAGCAGCATGCTAAAGTTCATATCCAGCTCTGAACTAGTAAAAAAAAAAAAAGAAAAAATCTTGTCTTCATCAGTTGATCACCCGTACTGAAAGTTAGTGCTCTGGCGAGCTACTGAGCGCCACGGATTTCATACATGCTATACGTAAGTCCGTGCACTGCACCAGCTGTGTCCAGAGAACCCTACTAAGTAGTGGTTTTGCTAGTGCCACTTTCAGGTGAAGAGTTTTGTAAATTTGTAACACAATGAATGCGTATCTAGCAACAGAGATGACGTCAGCTAGGACAAAGAGTTCAAGGTCAAAAGTAAATGTCAACAATAATCAGCACTATTTTGTACCACACAATACAGTTTTGAGAGACACAAAATAATTTGTCTCAAAATTCAGATGATTTCTAGCTTATTTAGCTTTGCTCTGCACCTGCTTTAGGAAATGTAAAATTTCATGACACAAGAAAACTCAAAAGCAGCAAAAAATGAATATCCTACATATTGACCTCTTTAAACCGGAAATCATAAATACTCCTAGTATGAGTTTTTCGCTTTTGGGGCCACTACACACCAACCTGACAGTTGGCTGTCTTGGCCAACTGTAGCGTTGGCTTGTTATGTTGCCAGATCGGGTCTGAAAAGTGCCACCTCTAACTCGGCCAACTACTATGTGCCTTATGCACATCTATTTGAAGTAATAGCCCTCCATACTATCCATGGCAATAGTTCATATAGCTCATTTCAAAGCGGAAGGCCTTTCCCCAGCCTTATATCAACTGAACATAGCCACTTGGGTTCCCACTGAATGATGTTTGTTTTTGTTTAGAAGTTGCTCGCTCTGGCGTTGTTAATCCTTGGCCACTTGCTTGTGGAAGAAGTAACAATGTGGCGGTGGTGCAAGATTACTCAAAATATTTGACCTCCATGGAGGAATGTCTGCTAGGGGAAGCTCAGTCATCCTGCAACAGTAAATGGTTACGTTTTGTTCTCTTTATAAATCAAAACACGCTTTCAACTTATAAAATTCTGAGTGTGACAAACAGGGGGCGTGTACAGATTTGACTTTAATTCAACGTCCGGGCAGGTGCTAATATAATCGCAGCTGCGCAAGACTTCAAAGGAAAGTGGTTAATGCTCACTTACTCTACAGTGTATAAGGTTTAATAATTTAAGATTTAAGTAAATACTGTATGTGTACCGCAGTAATGTGTATCTTAAATAAAATGAATAGCATGAAGACCTTTCACATTAAAAAAAATAAAAATAATTTAAATTTGAAAAGTGAAAAACAAGGGATCACTGTACTTCTTGGGAAGGGTTGTTTGTTTGTGCAAGGCACTAAGAGTGGCTCTCTGTTTGACTCTGTACCTGGTGGATTTTTAGGTAGCTGCAAGGAGAACCTTTGAGATTCCTTTCAAGGACACACTAAATAAGAATTGTTGACGCATGACCCAAACAAAAAAGCCCCTCTATGTTCAGTCAAAAGTGCTTCAGCGCCATTGGAAGCAAGGGTTCAGTCCTTAATGGTGACCATACTGAAAAATAAATAATAAAAAATGTTTCCAAATACATCTTGAACATGTCGTAGTGGAAGGCGTTCAGCTGTGCAACACCATCAGTGTATCTGCATCTGTGTGTATGACCTCACATCTTGACCCGGTGACACGGTCCAGGGGTCAGGGCTAAACTAAACCTTGCAAACTGTATAAACAGGATGTATAAACCCAGCCAGACCTCATATGGCACTCCATAATCAAACGCCACAAATTTGAGCCTGAGTTGAAAATATAGTTTATATGGTGGTCAGGAACAAAAATAAATAAATAAATAAATAAATACAATAAAATATCTGTTTTAACAAAAGCCTTGTGCCCTTTCCTCGCAACAAGTCACAGGTGAGCCCGAACCTATCTCTGCTGATTGGGTAAGAAGTGGGGTATATTGGACAGGTCATGAGCCAACCACAGGGCATAGGTATACAACCAAGCATTCAAATTCACACCTGGACGATTGAAACTGCTGCTTGTGTCCCTATTGTAAATTATTTGCATATGATTCTTGCTTTTTGGAATGGAAATACACAAGCATGCTCGTGATCCTTATGACGAGAAGTGGTTTTGGATTGAAGACAAGTGGTTTGGACGGGCGGGCGGACGGACAGGGCATTTCATTGCATATTGTCTTTCTGATTACAAGGTGACAACAATCAACATAAGTAGAAGCAGCTATAATTCAGAAGAACTATTACTCTCTACTTTTTTGCAAGGATTCAACTAAAAATAATGTTTTTTTTTACAGTCAAGTGTACAGGACATTCACCATTAGGAAGGGATCACAGTTCCTTATGAACCATTCAAGTAAAGGATATCTTTTGTTCATCACTCAACTGGGTCATCTCAGTAACCTCTTTCTCCCAGCTGGGAACAGCATTTTTAATTGTGTGGCTCTAACAACTTGTCAGCGAACAATTCTAGAAAGAAGTGAAGGAAAAAAATAAGATCCTGTTCCACAGCAGATCTCACAGGATGTCTGTCCACAGATCTTCAAATCTGCTTCTATTTTTCAAAACAATTGTACTTTCTTAGATGTGTACCCAATCTATTTATTTAGATGTACAGTGATCCCTCCTACTTTGCGGTCTCAGATATCGTGGTCTCAGTACAGGAAAAATTAAAAATATTTCAAAATAAAAAATAATTTCAAAAGTGTGCAAAAAATGTAAAAAAAACGAAAAGAGCAAAAAAGTACATTATACAGTACTGTATTAATCAAATAACGAAGTAATATTAGTTAATAACTATGTTAAGAATTCTTCAAGCGTTTTATATATATATATATATATATATATATATATATATATATATATATATATATATATATATATATATATATATATATATATGTATGTGTGTATATATGTCAAATTCAATCAATCAATCAAATTTTATTTATATAGCCCTAAATCACCGAAGTCTCAAAGGGCTTCACAGAATGAAAAGAGGTCGTACAGAGACATCTTTTCAGTATAGGGTACACAACAGCATCCCCTGTCAAAGCTCCCAGAAGGGGAAGGAAAAACTCAAAAACCCCAAATTTGGGGAAAATCAGAAACCTCCAGAAGGGACCACAGGTGGGAGGAGCCCCCTTCCAGGCCCACAGGTTGAAGTGGATGCTGCATGTACCAGACACAGAAACGACATAAATTACAGAAAACATATTGTGCTATATAGTGCAGTGATGTCTTGACAGCAGGCAAGGCCATTGGGCAGGAACCATCCCACATTCCAGCCAGGTGGACCGCAGACGGCCGAACTCCTAACCCGTGATGGTCGACCAACGCAGGACCCAATGGAGGCGGTCAAGTCAACCCTCACCATCTACCTAGCCCCCTCTCCCAGCCGGAAGAGGGGGGCAGGAAAAAAGAAAAAAAGAAGAAGGCTACAGACAGGCTAAATTAACAAAATGCTTTTGAATATAAATGTGTTTTTAGTCGGGATTTAAAGATTTCTACTGAGGTGGCTGCGCGAACTTCCATAGGTAGGGCATTCCATAGTACTGGCGCGCGAATGGAAAATGCCCTTGATCCCGCAGACTTCTTTTTAGCCCGTGGGGTCGATAGCAAACCGGCATTTTGCGATCGAAGTTGTCGGGGCGGAACATAAGGTGATACTAAGTCGACGAGATAGGAAGGAGCTAAACCGTGTAGAATTTTATAAGTAATTAACAGCACCTTAAAATCACATCTCACGTGTATTGGAAGCCAATGCAGGTTAGCTAGAATCGGAGTAATATGATCAAACTTTCTTGTCCTTGTCAATAGTCTCGCTGCTGCATTCTGTACACACTGCAGGCTTTTAATGTAGGACATGGGAAGTCCAGAAAACAAAATGTTGCAATAGTCTAGGCGCGACGTAACAAATGCATGAATTAATGTTTCTGCATCGCTAAGAGAAAGAATAGGGTGAATTTTAGCTATATTGCGGAGGTGAAAAAACGCCGTTCTTGTCATGTTATTAATATGTGTTCGAAAGGAGAGAGTGGAGTCAAATATCACGCCGAGATTTTTTGCAGAACTACTTTGGGAAATAATACAGTTTTCTAGGTTCAGCGTGGTATTCTTAAGCAAGCGCTGATGATGAGCAGGGCCAATAAATAACATCTCAGTTTTATTAGGGTTGAGAAGCAGAAAATTGGAAGACATCTATTGTTTAATCTCGGCAAGGCAAGCCTCCAGTTTACTGCACTTGCACGGATCCGTTATTTCTAAGGGCATATAGAGTTGGGTATCATCAGCATAGCAATGAAAACTAATAGCATGTTTGCGTATAATATCGCCGAGAGGAATCATGTAGATGTTGAACAGTAAGGGACCAAGTACTGACCCCTGCGGGACACCACGAGACGGAGAAAGACTCAGAGATCGCATCACCATAAGAAACACTATGCGTCCTTCCCAGGATGTAAGATCTGAACCAAGAAAGTGCTGATCCCGAGATACCAACACATGATCTAAGACGTTCTATAAGAATATGATGATCAATAGTGTCAAATGCGGCACTAAGATCAAGCAGTAACAATACTGATGAGACGTTGGAATCCAAGGCTAATAGAAGATCATTCGTCACTTTTACTAGGGCTGTCTCAGTTGAGTGGTTGGCCCTAAAATTATTGTTGTCTATCATAAAATCGCTAAGCTGTTGTGTTACAACTTTCTTAAGAATTTTGGCGATAAACGGAAGGTGTGACACTGGCCTATAGTTAGAGAGATCTTCAGGATCTAGGTGAGGTTTCTTAAGTAATGGTTGAATGACAGCCGTCTTAAAAGTCTCAGGTACAATGCCAGAGGAGAGTGACAGGTTGATAATATTCAAGACAGATGACCCTAAGACCGGGAATAAATCTTTGACGAGTTTGCCTGGAAGCGGGTCGAGCATGCAGGACGTCGGCTTTGCTGCATTAACTAGTTGTGTAAGACACTCCAGGGATACTAAATCAAACTGGGACAGGGTAGCCAGACTTTCATGAACCTGATTGTCCGAACTAGCATCAACATTCATAGTCGAGGTGG
>NC_142378.1:21365000-21400000 GCF_059441005.1 Hippichthys cyanospilos
TCACCAACAACTGGAAATATGGATTTGCCATCCTTGTCTACACAAAGCCGGGGTTCTAGCAAACTGGCAGTACATGTCTCCTTTGCCCTATTTGCTATATGTGGCCACTTTAAAAGTATGATTCAGATCCTTAAACATCAATAGCTCAAGTGCACCGTCTGCTCTCGAGCCAAAAATGAGATCTTTTTTTTTCAAGTGATGGTGCTTGTTTTTCCACTATTCTTTTTTCCTCACCAAAGACGCAGATACTGGTGACGAACGAGGCAGACATTTTTGTGATTGGACACGTCAGAGGCGGAAGTTCTTTCTCATTGGACAGAATTTGGCGACACTACTGCCGCTCAGCGACTTGGCATGATTGTAAGTGAATGAAACCGCACTGTGCTGGATTCGTATAGAGTAGATTTCTTTCAATTAACAACAAAAACCAGGAGGAAACAATGCAGATTAAAATAAGCCGGTTCCATGTAGACGAGGCCTAAATGTCTCTGTTTTGCCCTATTTGCTATACGTGGCCGGGCTGTTTTTTGTTTTCTTTTTTCATCAAAACCGAATCTTTCAAAACCACCAGCCAAAGTGGAGTTCTTTCTGACTGGACACATCAGAGGCGGAGGTTATTTCTGATTGGAAAGAATTTCACAACACTGCTGCCGCCAAGAGACTTGGCTTGCTTGTAAGCGAATGAAAACACACTGTGCTGGATTCGATAGAGGCGATTCCTTTAAATAAACAAACAAACAACAAGAATGAGGGGGAGACTATGCAGGTTTAGATAAGCCGGTTACATGTAGACAAGGCCTAAATGCAGCTCATTACGCTCATTACACATCCAGTAGAAGGCTGGCTCAGGACTAAAAACAGTATCAATCATTGCATCTTTATTGGATTGTAAACCTTTAAAGACAAGATAACAGGAAGTAAACCTTTTGCCCCAGACTTTTCCCCTCCGATCCCACGGTGTTTTTGGTGAATTTGGGGGAAAAAAAAAAATCATCACTTTCAGGTTAAAAATGCATTGTAATGCATTGCATCACTATCTTTTGTACTGAGTAAATTATTACTATATTTGAGTGTGTAATGCATTTCACTACCATGTTACAGCAAAAAGTAATACATTACAGTAATTACAATGCTTTTTGTAATGCATTACACCCAACACTGTATATCGTGCATGTCCATGTTATGACAGTACTTAAATGGTGAAACAAAACTTCTAATTTTGATCTTGGAAAAAAAAAAAAAAAGGTTTGAAGAGACAGAAGCGGACCTGGAAAGTTTAATTGGCATAGGAACTGATTAGTCAGATCCGCTAAGAATGTTAACCTTGATTTTGATACCTGTTGCAAACAAAGTAATTTACATTTATGCTTGCCACACAGTGGCCACTTAGACGAAATGAATGTGACAGATGTTCACTGGAGAGCTGGTTGTTTGCTGTTCAGGATCATGGTTCACTGTTTCATATAATCACCTTTATTAACTATTAAGGAAGAGATTATGTGGATGTATTCCTATTGGATACTTGAGTATATGAAGAGGTTTGAGTGGACATTTGCTTGCTTGCTTACATGAAGAAAGCGTGGGTGCACAAAGATTGCACCCCTGATGACCGAGGCAAGATAGGCTTGTGAGAAAACCATAAAAAGTTGACGTTAGTCTCCACCTGAAAGGCGTCAGTGAGAAAAACAAAGAAAATAAAATCTAGCAACACGGCTGACACTGTGGCAACTCCTAATCTGGCAATAAAATGTATCTTATTGACCCTGGTTCCATGTTTCGGTGAGCGCTTCTGCACTTTTGTTGAGAGGTTTATTATGTTAAGCCTTGTAAAAATGCATGGACTGAAAAGGACCGTGTGTACTGGCCCGGATTACTGGCCGTTAACCTTCTTCAATCAGTGCTTAGCCCGTGTATCTTATTTGAGGCTTCATAAAGCACAGTCTGATAATGGGGACTTGTTCCCCGAATGGTGGGCACCACTCCTTGGGGGGGCTGATGTAATGACAGTTTTACCCACCTCTGGTATTGAATTTGCTTTCATATTCTGAATAGTCACATGAAAGCAAACTTAGCCGCATGCATGCAATGAACGTGACTGCATTTGGACGTTTTATCTCCACCCTGGAACAGTGGCAGAACATCATGGTTATAGGCACCAAGTTTTTATGTCCTCAGACCCCTACTCTAAAAACAAGCACATTGCCACACACACGCACAGACACACAGCCAGAGTGAAGAAGAGGGAGACGAGCAAACACAAATACAGTGCTCTCCTTTGTCTGCTTCCGTACTTTTTTTGTTGTTAGCTGCCGTGCTACATCGGCGGCGTGCTGTGCGATGATGTAATGGAGGCCGGGAGTATATTACAACGCCTGCCCTCATTGGTCGATGGTCAACCCGGGAGCAAATGTCGTGGCTTGTAGGAGCGTAACCAAATGGATATGACACGAAAAGAACAGAATATGGAGAATAATTTTACATACAAAATATACATATAATTATTATAGTTTATTATAGTTATGATAACCTCAGGTCATATTAGGCCAAGCAGAAGGCCTTGCTGGCCCTGACGAGCCACCAATGTATTTTATACTACAGTATAAAAGCTATACAATTAATAGCTCGCTTCAAAGAGTAGCAGTTGTCCACATGTTATTTTTGGGGAAAAACAAACAAAAAAATACATGGTCCTTCTAAATCCAAACTTAGTAAATGTAGAAAAAAAAAAGGAAAAAAAACAGTTTTCCTTTTTTTACTGTCTTGCATAACGGACTGAATATTCTTTGCAAATCTATAGATTGAAACAGAAATCATTTTTGATTTCATCGAATTGAATCATTTTGAATCAAAAATCGATTCTGAATTGAATCGCGGATCACAAAATCTGGACCAAATCATGAGACCCACTCAATGTTTTTTTTTTTTTTAAACAAAAAATTAATCATCGTCCATTTGCTCTTTTATACAGCAAAACTTGACCACTTACGAACATTTGTACAACTGCATCTGCTATGTTTGTTGATCTCACAGGTCTTGTCATTGTCAGATTTTGTCTGCAGCAGAAAAAAAGCCTCCTAAAAGTCCTAGCTTTAGACCCTAAACAACATCAACTCGACATTTTTTTTCATATCAGTGACAAATCAAGTAATATACAATCAGGGAACAATAAGGCTGAAAACGAAACACTTTGGAAGCTCGAGAAGAACAACAAAACACACATGTTGAAACTAAACAAACGTGCAAAAAAGTAAAAAGTGGACTTTTCTACCAAAATTTGAATTATCCGTTCTGCGGTTGGGGTCTTAAGGTGAAGTCGTCGTATTTGGATTTTTATTGCACAGTTTTTTGGACTCGAAACATTTCTGTTGGTATCCACAGCTTTTTAGTATTGAGTCCTGGGGACCCAACAGTTTCCAGAGGTAAAATGAGTACTGCAAATGGTGGCATTTAATGCAATTATTTTTTTTCTTACAGTTAATTCAAACGCCAACAGAGCAGCATATACGTAAAGCCAAGCTGCATGACAACAATGGATTAGAAGCTTTATTCATCCTATTCAGTGTCATGATTCATAGTTGTTGCAATATGGTTTTATGAGAAACATTTTACACAAGCAAACCTAGTTAACCTAATAGATTGTCCCATGAAATAGTCTACCAAATAAAGAGTTTTCACTCAGTTATTGAATGCAGTAATGATCACCCGTGGAGTCAAGGTTGTATTCTCATTTTGACTTTTTTATTTATTACCTAAAAAAAAGTTCTATCACAAGTCACACTGAAATGTATTGCTTAAGAAAAAAAATATATTCATATATATTTATTTATCTATTTTTAGAAACATGGTTTGTTTCTAATATAACACCTCCCCCCCTCCAAAAAAAAAGACAAGCAAGAGCTGCTGCTTTGTTTTCCTCCCACTTAAAAAATGCAAAAAAAGAAATGTGTAATTCACAGTTACCATTTTGGTTTCATAAATTAATACAGTCACACATGTGCTACACTGGTCTAGAGCTAGGATATTGTAAATTGTTTTCTTTAGTCTGGTTCAATTTTAATAGTTAGCTACAAGTCAGAACAGGCAACTGAAGTTGTTGTGAACAGGAATTTCATTGATGTATATTTTTTGTATCACTGTAACGCTCTATCATCTTTTGTCATCTTTTTAAATTTCACACAGAAATGAGGCACACAGAGTACAGATCATACATATAAAAAAGGAAAATAAATAGGAATTTGACAGGAAAACAAGGGGGGGATAAACTGTCCTTTTGGTAATGTTGGGTCCAAGGAAAAAGGAAGTGCATGTGGTCCTGTGGACCTTTCTGGCTCTTTTTTGCCAAGTTACTCATGTGAACAGTTCAAATTTAGCCTCTTCTTTTTCAGGGATGTGAGGTTGAGATGACCAAAAAAAAACAAAACAAAAAAAAACCTTGTCATCAACACTGCAAGCGCAACATTTTAAGGCACAGAAGCCTTGACACATTAGACTCCACCAGCTAGAAAACACAAAAACTACACATGCCTCATGTCCTCGGGAGACTTCAGCCTCTTCCACACAGATCCTGCAAAATGACCCGGTACTTATCTGCAATTGCCTTTTACGCAGAGCTCACAAAGGCAGGACAGACCAGGAGAGTGTGACCCCTGTAACATTATTAGGAAATCACTTCACACACTGATCTGGTACTACCTTCAGGAGTCAGGAAATGCAGAAAATAATGCAGGTTTTTACATGTAGTATATATGGGCTACACAGGCACAGTGACACTTTGATATTCCCTCCATAAGCGGAACAGTGATAGTTAATTTTGCTCCCCAATTCCACGACGACACAAAAATAGGAAGGGCAAAAGATGTTCTCTTTACAGGGAGGTAATACCTTCAAAAAGGCAGCGTATTCAAAAGTGAACCTATTCCATTTTGGTGCATTTTATACAGAATACAATTACGGCATTTATACAAAATGAGAAAATGGCTACAGCCTACCGATAACATTAGGGAGAAAATTGTCGAGGCAATTCCATGTGTGTGACTTTTAACAGTGACCAGGAAGAGAAAGCTACACTAACAAAACAAAACAAACAAACAAAGCTGCATTTTCCAGGGAGATAATACCTCCCAGAGTGTACAATTATCAAATCCACTTTTGTCGCTCCATTCAGTGTTGGTGCTGTAAAGACAGAATTGG
Source organism: Hippichthys cyanospilos (assembly GCF_059441005.1). NCBI lineage: Eukaryota > Metazoa > Chordata > Actinopteri > Syngnathiformes > Syngnathidae > Hippichthys > Hippichthys cyanospilos. Next base: position 21,370,191 of record NC_142378.1, read on the forward strand.
GGGGAACTGCTGACTTTTACAGACAAATACTTGTAGAAGGAGGAAAAATGCAATCCTCGTGGTCCCCCATTGTATTTCAGTTACATTTATGCAAAGAAAGTGACACAAGAAGGTGGAAAATTAGGCTATTACACACAAATACCACCCTTAGAAACTGGAATGCCAAATTGGCCAGTACACACAGGTACTACATTGGAAAACTGAAATGCCAAATTGATTTTGCCTACAACAATTCATGTTGGCAATGTTATACACAAAAGCAATATGCAGCAGGAGGCTTAACAATGTCTATTTTTACATAATCTTGTAAAACGGCACTGATCTCATACTACATCCAAAGATTGAAAATCACCAGGTCTGACTTTGTTCCTTCATTCCTTGTCAATAACCTTTCTACACCAATGGGACACGGAAAGACAGTGGCAAAACAATTTCACAAGCATACACTCCTTCCTTGGTGGAAACATTTGAAGTGGGCTTTGTCCTCCTATTCTGTGTCCGTGCCTTTTATAATGAATTGGGATTAAGTCTGTTTTTTATAAACAGCGTAAAAAGGGCAACACAGGTCCTAATTGCTGGATTTGACTCATCATAGCTTTTAAAACGAAAGAGCAACACAGAAAGAATGTGGGCAAATGCGGCTTCTTACAGGTAGTGCAAAGGGAGTTATGGGAGTGGTGCCTTGATGACCGATATAAAAAAAGAACAAACATTCCTGTCCCATTGTCTCCAATTTCTTAGTGAAAGGTAAGGCCACTTAACTAAAAGGATGAGATTCACCCCCCAAGATGGTAATCTCTCCATGCAATCTCTCGGGAGTGCAATAATGGATGGGAGCTCGCTCGATAGATCAGACAAAATTCTGTGAAAAAGTTCAGCTGGATCCTTGAGTGTGTCCATATGTGATCCTCCATCCCATGGCGTGAAACTGGGGGTCAGACATTTTAGGTGGGGGTGTAGCGGGGCATGCTTGGCTCTCGCTTCATTGGCACATGACAGGAATGGTTTGTGTGTGTGAGTGTGTGAGGTGGGGGGGCACTTGACTTAATATGTTCTGGTTGGATGTACATGCTATCATATGATGTCTTCTGCTTGTTTACCATTTCTCCTGGACATACACAAGTAAGAATTCCAAAATTTCAAACGCAGCGCTGTTCTAATTTTTTCTTTTTTTCATAATTTCATGCATGTGAACCTTCACCTCTGCTCTTCTTTTTCCATTTCATCCCCATGCAAAAAAAATAAATAAAATAAACCCTCATCCCAACATTTCTTGTTTTAGTTTTATTTTAGTTTTTAAGAGCGTAGCAGCAACAATGTGGTATGCCATGGATGTCCCAATGGAGGCCCTAGGGAACACAGCGATCACACCTTTCCTCAAGTTTTGCCAAATAAGTAATTAGTTCAAATTTGGGAGAAGAGTTCAAATTAACCCTAACCCTAACCCTAACCCATTTCAAATCTTCAATATTCACTTTCAAATTTGAACCACATAAGGGGTTGCTGCTTTGGAAAACAGCAAGCTATGAATAGAATGAATAAATCAATTGTTTTTCCTATTATGAAGAGTCATAAATTACTTTTGTGAAGATTTCAAATTGCCCATCATCCTGTTACCACTCGATCACTGAGGTTAATATCAACACTTCCATTTTATTTCTGCACACGAGTTAGAAAAGATTTTGTGCATATCAATGTTTTGAACTGTTCTATGAAAACCTGAATATGTTGTGAACAATGCTACATCTTATTTTCTGAGTTATAAAATAGTATGTTTAAAAAACAAAAACAAACAAATGACAAAACAAGACATTGAACCAACCTGTTTCAGGTCTGGCGTGGACTACTTGAGTGAGTTTGAATATCAATAAAGAATGCCCATTGCAAAATTCCTGCAGTTTGGGGGTTATGGGAGAGAACACTGAGGCCTCTGGTGCTTGTGCCCTGTAGGGAAGTCCACTTGGAGTTCTCAAGTTACTGTCCAGAGTGCGCCGAGCCTCACACACACAAAAATGTCCAAAAATACCACCACCACTCGTGAAATTTTGCTATGCTCATATTCAAAGTTTCAGCATCTATTTCATCATGAAAGTGTATGAGAAGAGTCCAAATTTAAACCTCAGACAAAGTCTGTGTTGTTTTAAATGTTGTCTGGAAGCAGTGGGCTTTCTTATCAATTCCAAACCTGCCAGTATTTTGTTCCTCTCAGGCCATGACGAACTCTGATTTCAGGTCGGCCTTGACGTCAGGCTTCCACACTGAGTCGTCAAAGTCCAGGTCAAGGGAACCCTCGCTGGACATGCTGCTGTTGCTGTTGCTGCGGCCTGCCTTGCGGTTGGGCAGCCAGTGGTACGGCCCACGTTGGTCCCGCCGGGCTTTCCGGCGCAGGCACTTTTGCTGCATCAGCAGCTGTAGGCGCTCCACCTTGCAGCGGGTGGCGCGGTTCTCTGTCTGCCGGACTCTGTCGCCTAGTTTGGGAGAGGAGAAGACTGAGTGAGCTTGGAAATCTCACGCTGTATGGGTTAAATAACCACTATGTACAATGCTTAAGAGAGGATTTAGGTTTATGTTTCTCGTGTGTCTTGAGAAAGAATAAGACTTGATCATTCCGTACAAGGATTGCACAGCACATACTTACATTACAAAAGTATTGTAACTTGTTGCCTTCAAGAGCAAAGCAATACCATTGACCTATTAGCCCCTCAGTGTTGATGGTCATTAGGGTCCCTCGTGTATACTTTCCAGTGTTGGACAAGTTACTTCAAAACTGTAATGCATTATTTGTTACTTATCACTGTCATTTCAAAATAATTAGTTACATTACAAAATTTTTAATGTTTTTTTTACAGTATGAAATGTAGTGCATTAAACTACTTTTGCATTACTATTGTATTACTTTTGTATTACTTTCACCTCAACTGGAAATGTGGATATGCCAACCTAAATGTATCTCATTACGCTCATTACACATCCAGTGAGAGGTTGGCTTAAACCTAAAAACTGTAGGAATCATTTAATCTGTATTGTATTGTAAACCTTTAAAGCAGGCATGTCCAAACCCGGTCCTCGAGGCCACCTATTCTACATGTTTTTTATGTTTCCGTCATCCAATGCAGCTGATTCAAATGATCAGGTTTGTTGTCAGGCTTCCGCTGAGCTTGCTGATGAGCTGATCATTTGAATCAGGTATGTTAGGAGGGCAGAAACCGCCAAACCATGCCAGATAGGCGGCCCTCGAGGACTGGGTTTTGTCACGCCTGCTTTAAAGACAATAAATATATATATATATATATATATATATATATATATATATATATATATATATATATATATATATATATGTGTATGTATATATATATGTATGTATGTATACATGTATGTGTATATATATATATATATATATATATATATATATATATACATATACACACATATGTTTATATATATAGATAAACACAAGATGTATCTATATATATATATATATATATATGTATGTATGTATGTATGTATGTATGTATATATATATATATATATATATATATATATATATACAGTCGGCCCCTGGTTTACGAACACCCTCTTTTACGAACATTTCGACTTACGAGCGTGGTCCGCGGAATTTTTTGTCCCCCACTTACGCACAGACCATTCGCCTTACGAGCAATCTGACATGCTGGCTATTGAACTTGTTCATATATTTTCGCTTTGCCACGTCATCAAAATCAGTAGTCAAAGTTTGTCACGGCAATGTGGAACGATGTTGCTCTTACAATGTCACAGTCACTGTCTCAGTCACGGTGTCAGTCACGGTCTCACTCACGGAGATGCTATTGGCCGGCGTCACGTCAATCACAGAAATGCCGATATGCTATTGGCCGAACGCCTTTATCTAGCTTGATGGCACAGCTGGTCGGGATGGAAGGAAGGAGAGAAAATGAGTCAAAAATGGAAGGAAGGAATGTTGTGAAGACTTTGCAAACTTTATCTGTTAGACATGGCTTCTAAAATTGTAAGTGGCGGTAAAGGAAGAAGTAAGAGGATGATGACAATAGAAACCAAGCAGGAGATAATAAAAAAATACAAAGGAGGCGCGTGCATAGTTAACCTTGCTCGTGAGTATGGACGGAACCGCTCGGCAATCTTCTAAGGGCAAGACTTTCCTTGCCGGGGGACGGATCTCGCTCGACACCAAAATTGAGAGGCTTCTTCTATTATGGATTAAAGAGAAGGAAATCGCCGGTGATATGTTTTAGTTTGAGTAAAGTTCTTGTTTAAGAAAATAAATAAATAAATTCTGCGGGTTGGTCTCTGCTCACGTCTCCACTCAGCTCAAGTCACGTCGCCCCAGAGGAAAATGTCATTTATCCTTTGTTTATCCATGTTAATTAAATTAACTACACAGTAGGTTATGGTACTAATTTTAAATATGTGTGTAGATTCGTTATGGTTTTAACTATGATTTCGCCAAGCGTTGCCAGTCAATGTGGACGTACAATTGACCTCACTTTGCTTCATTTACGAAAGCATCTGCTCATGCATGACACGGTAACGCTGATATGCTATTGCTCTTACAATGTCACAGTCACTATTTCAGTCACGGTGTCAGTCACGGTCTCACTCACGGAGATGCTATTGGCCGGCGTCACGTCAATCACAGAAATGCCGATATGCTATTGGCCGAACGCCTTTATCTAGCTTGATGGCACAGCTGGTCGGGACGGAAGGAAGGAGAGAAAATTAGTCAAAAGCGGAAGGAAGGAATGTTGTTAAGACTTTGCAAACTTTATCTGTTAGACACGGCTTCTAAAATTGCTAGTGGCGTTAAAGGAAGAAGTAAGAGGATGATGACAATAGAAACCAAGCAGGAGATAATTAAAAAAAAAAAATACGAAGGAGGCGCACGCATGGCTCATGAGTATGGCCGTAACCGCTCGGCAATCTTCTAAGGGCAAGACTTTCCTTGCCGGGGGACGGACCTCGATCGACAACAAAATTGAGAGGCTTCTTTTATTATGGATTAAAGAGAAGGAAATCGCAGGTGATATGTTCTAGTTTTGAGAAAAGTTCCCATTTAAGAAAATAAATCAATAAATTCTGCGGGTTGGTCTCTGCTCCCCTCCGGCTCCACCCAGCTCAAGTCACGTCGCCCCAAAGGTAAATGTCATTTTTCCTTTGTATATTTATGTTATTTAATTTAACTGTACAGTAGGTTATGTTACTCATTTTTAATATGTGTATAAAGTCGTGTTGTTTTTACCTAAGGTTTTTGCACGCGTTGCACGCATTCACGAATTAACATAGGTTTGGATTGCCCGTCATACGAGCAGTTCGAGTTATGAGCGTAGCCGCTGAAGGGATTAAGTTCGTAACACGGGGGCCCACTGTATATATATATATATATATATATATATATATATATCCATCCATCTATCTATCCATCTTCTACCGCTGTCTTCTGGGGTCGCATCGCAGGGGCAGAAGCTTGAGCAAGGAAGCCCAGACTTCCCTCTCCCCGGCCACTTAGTCACCGGGGAGGCGTCCGGGGGGCATCCTAATCAGATGCCCGAACCATCTCAGATGGCTCCTCTCAACGCGGAGGAGCAGCGGCTCGACGGTGAGCCCCTCCCGGATAACCGAGCTTCTCACCCTATCTCTAAAGGAGAGCCCGGACACCCTGCGGAGGAAACTCATTTCGGCCGCTTGTATCCGGGATCTTGTTCTTTCGGTCACGACTCACAGCTCGTGGCCATAGGTGAGGGCAGGTACGTAGATCGAGTGGTAACCAGAAAGCTTCGCCTTTCAGCTCAGCTCTTTCTTCACCACGACAGACCGGTGCAGAGCTCGCATGACAGCAGCCGCTACGCCGATCCGTCTGTCGATCTCATGCTCCATCCTACCCTCACTCGTGAACAAGAAATCAAGATACTTGAACTCCTCCACTTGGGGCAGGACCTCATCCCCGACCCGGAGAGTGCATTCCACCCTTTTTCCGACTGAGGACCATGGTCTCAGATTCGGAGGTGCTGATCTTCATCCCAGCCGCTTCACACTCGGCTGCGAACTGCTCCAGTGAGAGTTGGAGGTCACAGCCTGAAGAAGCCAACAGCACCACATCATCCGCAAAAAGCAAAGATGCAATGCTGAGGATCCCAAACCGGACACTCTCAATGCTTCGGCCGCGCCTAGATATTCTGTCCATAAAGGTAATGAACAGAATCGGTGACAAGGGCAGCCTTGGCGGAGACCCGAAGCACCCCCCACAGAGATCCTTGAGGGACACAGTCAAACGCCTTCTCCAAATTCACAAAGCACATGTAGACTGGTTGGGCGAACTCCCATGAACCCTCGAGGACCTTGCCGAGGGTGTAGAGCTGGTCCACTGTTCCACGGCCAGGACGAAAACCACACTGCTCCTCCTGAATCTGAGACTCGACTTCGTGACGGACCCTCCTCTCCAGTACCCCTGAATAGACCTTACCGGGGAGGCTGAGGAATGTGATTCCTCTATAGTTCAAACACACCCTCCGGTCCCCCTTCTTATAAAGGGGGACCACAACCCCAGTCTGCCAATCCAGGAGCACTGTCCCCGATGTCCACGCTATGTTGCAGAAGCGTGTCAGCCAAGACAGCCTTACAGCATCCAGAGCCTTCAGGAACTCTGGGCGGATCTCATCCCCGGTGGACCAAGGAGTTTTTTGGCCACCTCAGTGACTCCAGCCCCAGAGATGGGAGAGCGCACCTCGGTGCCCGAACTCTGCTACCTGTCTGCTGCCTCAAGAGTTCCACAGGCCAAAAAGGCCCGATAGGACTCCTTCAGCTTGACAGCATCCCTTACCACTGGTGTCTACCAGCGGGTTCCGGGATTGCCGCCACGACAGGCACCGACCACCTTACGGCCACAACTCCAATCAGCCAACTCGACAATGGAGGCGCAAAACATGGTCCACTCGGACTCAACATCCCCCACCTCCCCCGGGACGTGGGAGAAATTCTGCCGGAGGTGGGAGTGAAAACTCCTTCTGACAGGCGACCCTGCCAGACGTTCCCAGCAGACCCTCATGATACGTTTGGGTCTGCCAGGTCTGGCCGGCATCCTCCCCCACCATTGGAGCCAACACACCACCAGGTGGTGATCAGTTGACAGCTCCGCCCCTCTCTTCACCCGAGTGTCCAAAACACGCAGCCGCAAATCCGATGATACAACCACAAAGTCGATCATCGAACTGCGGCCTAGCGTGTCCTGGTGCCAAGTGCACATATGGACACCCCTATGTTTGAACATAGTGTTCGTTATGGACAATCCGTGACGAACACAGAAGTCCAATAAAAAAGCACCACTCAGGTTCAAATCGGGAGTGCTGTTCCTCCCAATCTCGCCCCTCCAGGTCTCACTGTCATTGCCCACGTGAGCATTGAAATCCCCCAGCAGAATGAGGGAGTCCCCAGAGGGAGAACTCTCCAGCACACCCTCCAAGGACTTCAAAAAGGGTGGGTACTCTGAACTGCTGTTTGGTGCATAGGCACAATAAACAGTCAGGACCTGTCCCCCCCACCCGAAGGCGGAGGGAGGCTACCCTTTCGTCCACTGGGATAAACCCCAATGTACAGGTGCTGAGTTGGGGGGCAACAAGAATGCCCACACCAGCTCTGCACCTCTCACCGCTGGCAACTCCAGAGTGGAAGAAAGTCCAACCCCTCCCGAGAGGACTGGTACCAGAGCACAAGCTGTGTGTGGAGGCGAGTCCGACTATATCTAGTCGGAACTTCTCGGGCTCGCACACCATTTCAGGCTCCTTCTCCCGCCAGAGAGGTGACATTCCATGTCCCAAGAGCTAGCTTTATATATATATATATATATATATATATATATATATATATATATATATATATATATTTTTTTTAATTAAATCCCTTTATTACTTAGCTTCTCAGCATGGTGATGCATTTTTTTATGCTATAGGCAAAAACAGTTAGTACATTGCACAATTTCAATGTTCATGTTCAAATTCCAGTTAGGTCAGCTAGGTTCCGGAAAAAAACAGATGGTTTCGTTGGGGCTAACGCAGCTAGCCAACATAACTGTTATTGCATTGCGTTGCATTGTTATTAACATGAGATTTGTATGCTTCATCTTGATACATATTGACCAGAACTATTTATAGAGTATTATTAGTAGGGGTTGTACAGTGAAAATTTGTGTTAGCTTATCTTGTCATTTATACTAGCTGCGACAGGGATCTTGCTGACAAGGTTTCGAAATGCTGGTGAATCCACTGTGGGAAGCCGCAGCATATCTTCTACGTACAACATAGTCCGCCTAACATTTTGAGGTGAAACTGGTAATCCCCTGAGCGAAAGAGTGCTATCCTCTGTGTTTTCTTTTTGCTAACTTTATGTTACTATGTCACTAAATGGTTCGTTAAATTACTGGTCCTATTTGGCGAAGTAGACGGCTCCTTAAGTGTCGCGCACAAAGTGCTCATAATGGTAACTGTAATGGAGGTGTCGGAATAGCGCCCAAACTTGTGACCTCCTTGAAAGGACTGTACTTGACTGATTCAGAGGATCCTCAATCTTATCAGGTTGTCCGGCCAGAACATAAAGACGATGCACACTCTCATGCCACTCTTTATTTGTATATAATGTTCTATTTATTTATCTGGGTTGATGTGTGTGTGTGGTTCTGTGTGTGTGTTCTATGTGTGTGGGTTTGATTGTGTTTTATGTGGTCTCTGCAAAGGAGAGCAGAGAACATTCACTAAACATTGATAACTAACATAAGCAACAGTCACTTTACTCAGTCACTTTACAATAGGCACTTTATAACAGGTACTTTATAGTCACTTATAACAGTCATTTATAAATAGTCATCTAGTCATTTTATATAACCATCCCTTTTTGCACAACCATGCACACCTGCTTTTATTTTGTGTTTTGTTCATAGATATTGTCAGATTCTACAGTTGTCTATTTTTATATATATTTACTTTTCTTTAGCTCATTTTTACTTGCCACTAAGGTTAGAGAGTCACAAAATTTCAATTATCTGCCTGTCCTTGCACATGTGGTAGAATTGACAATAAAGCAAACTTTGAACTTTGAACTTTGAACTTTGACATTGTACAATATCTTACATCATATGCTCACATTACTCTATATTAGCTTAGAATAACATAAACAACACAGGCAAACATACCGTACAATGATAGGAAGAATGAATTCAACCCAATCGTTCCAAAATGTGCGTTAGGTAGAAAAAGGGTTAATGGAGCCGAATAGATTTGAGTGGGCGGTGACGTCACTCCCTTACGGAGTAAGAATCACATCGGCACACACGGCAAACAGGCGACAAATACGCACATTTTGTGGATGAAACTTTAACGTGAATACTAAAAGTGAAGTATGAAAATTACGGTATATTTGCCTTTAGCAATTATACCAAACTTAGATGCAATAACAACTTAGACATTAATGGACAAAGTGAAGCAGTGCAAACGTAAACATGTATCCAAAACCACGAACAGACAACATATTCAAACTGTACTTACATTCTCATGGACGCACGAATAATAATGAAAGGAATGAGGTAATCCACAGAATGATTGAAAGCAGAAAAAATGACTGTCCGTTACAACGATACCTGCCGACTGACCGGTGAAAGAGCAAAACAACCTATGATAGTGTAAACAGAGTCCTGATTGGTAGTGGAGGAATGAAACACAACTTGTGATTGGTTGCTAGGCGGTTGCTAGGAAGATCACATGACCACAGGAGAAACATGTCCAGACGTAAATAGTAATAACAGAACAATTCAAACACAAAATCGTTAAGTATAATCAGAAACTTCTTAACATATATTCTTCTTGTGTTTATCTCCAACAAACTGAAAGTAATGGGCGTATGTCCCATCTTGTGTACGGGCTTTTCTCCTCCGCTCTTGCGGTGTTTTTGGGGAAAAAAAAAAAAAAAAAAACACTACTTCCAGGCATTGCGTTACTCTCATTTGTAACGAGTAAATTACTGTTTTTTGTGTGAAATATATTACACTACCGTGTCACAGCAAAAAGTAATGCATTACAGTGTTTACATTACTTTTTTAATGCATTACTCCCATTACTTTGCAATCAAATAAATCCCTTTTGCAAGCATTAAAGAATAAAAGCCTCCTAATGTTTTTTTCCCATATTTGTTTTGTGTTGTATCTGTATATTATTTTGAGGGAATGTTCACCCATCATTGTTATAACTGAAAAAACAAAAAGTTTGAAATGGAAATGGTCAGGTCACATTGCTTGTAGAGATGTCCTAGCTAAGTTCTTAATTGGATTTCGCTAAACAAGAAACGCCCGAGGCAAACACCTAATGCTAGATGGGTGGATGAAATTGTAAAGCACGCAAGAATTCACTGACAACAAAATGCAAAGAACCGTAAAGCGTCCTGATGAAGAGTCCTACATCCTTCAGTGAAGTGGATTGAAAATGGATGATGATTATGATGATGACACACACATACGTACAATGTATACAGGGCTTGAAAGGAAGGTGCATGTAACCACAATGTATTATCCAGCTCCATTAGTATCTGTCTAGGAAATTAAATGATAAAATAACAGGCTCCTCTCTATAAAGCCAAACGGACAGCCCATCACCTAGTTGTGGCTCTGATCTGGCATCACATATTTTTGTGCATAAACACACACACAACACACGGTGAAACAGTGGATGCACGCATGAACACAAACACACGTTCAGCAACAGTAGCTTTTAACGTGGATCGATGGCAAATTAAAAAGACCTATTGATTAAACCTTAGCTCGAGTGCAGTCATCCATCTCAGGCGCAGAACAACGCTATTGGCTTTCAATACAAAATGCAAGCGAATGGAAATTGTACATGTTGAGAGAGCGCCAGAGAGACAGGGAGATTGGGTTTTTCCTTGTATTTTTTTCTTCCTTTATGAATTCCTGCTTTTAGCCCATTGACCCACAGCCCTCCACCCACCACCTCTCCCGCATCCCACTACCTCCCTGCATCCCCAGGGATGTTGGTAGGTGGGGGCACTGCGAGGATGGGCACTAGAGGGAAGGGTTAAGGATTTCCTCCCCCAGGGGCAGAGCAAGGATGGAGGGTAGAGGATCAGCCGTCAGTGGCAGTTTTCCCCAATCGATTATGCCGTACTTTGCTTTACACCTATTGGAATAACTTATAGGAACCCCTGTGGGTTCATTTGTTTTACTTTTTCCCTGCTGATTCCTCAGCCTCTGTAAATGCTAGCCCTTGTGAATAGGAAAAAATATGGCTTTGTTGGAGGTCACAAAGACAGCAAGGGTGCTCCCAGGACCATGGGGGGGGGGGGTGTCTTGTACGCACAGAAATCGTAGAATGGTTCAATGAGTAATGAGCTCTCCTCCCTAACACTCAACTCCCGCACGCTGCAGCACGGAGCACTCCCGCTATCCCTCACCCTCCCTCCCGGCCATTCCTACATCGCATTTCAGCTGCTCTTAAAGAGCCAGCCTCACTCTGGGTTGTCACTCTGTTCAATCTTCCCACACCCCACCTCCTCCCCCACACGTACAGCTGCATACAGCTCAAGCCTGCAGCCTGAGAGTCCTGAATTATGACAATATTTTGTGTCCGGGAGCTGAAATTCTGCGCACTATGGTTAATTTGCTCAATAAACAATGTAATGCATGATCAAAAATATAGTTAATAATATAGGCATCAATTAAGTTGTTGATTAATCGATTATTCATCGTACCTCTAATCTTGTCCATATTTTAAAATGTATTGTTGTCAAACATCTGGTTAGGAAGTGCATGTTACTATGTGAGCCCCATTGAAGTTGCTAGTCCCTGCCCTAATACATAACGGCAAAGTTTTTTATCCCTATGCAGTGCTCGTTTGCCTGCATCCATGTGTCCCTGACGCATGAGTTTTGCCGTAGAAACCCATAATTTCAAATCAACGTACGTCCCCCAGACGCAACATTTTTTTGTAGGGGTGTTGCTAAACAATTGTTTCACACGAGGCAATTGAAGCCTGCAGCGGGGGGTATTTTCTCGATGTGACTCATACTCTTTCGCTGACTTAACCAATCATGTTCTCACTTTTACTGCCTGGTTTATGTTCTGTGACTCAGACTCTTTGGCTGCCTTAGCCATCTGCTACTGTGATGCACGTTTCACAGAGTGTTATATTGAATATAGTTCGAGGTAGGATGCAAGCAGTCTTTCGAGCTAAAGTGTGGGTCAAGAAGGCAAACCAATCGAACTTTCCCCCCCGTCCAAACAAACAAAGTCAGCTGTCTGGGAGGTTTTTGGCTTTCGAAAACGAGCAAGCGAGACTGACAGACAGAGCAAGGCTATTAAGGAGGAAATAGACCCTCATCGACCTGAAATGATAGAATTTATGTTGTTCTATTAATACACAAGGTAGTTTAACAATTGATTTTAAATAAACCACTATCACTCGATAGTACTTAATTTCAAGTCATCTTTCAAAATATTGTTCTGCATAAAAAAAACTGTTTATTTAATCTAGAAAAATGGCTATTTACCGTAAAAGCATTTTAATTTATATATTTTAGAGTTGATTTGAATGCCATGGCACACATTTATGCTTTGCACTTACAATTTAGCTGCTCACTTGAAAAAGTATGTTTATCTCTTTTTTTGTCATAAATGTACTGAGAAATATTAATATTTTTCATCTGGGCAACAGTTTTTCACACAAAATTTGGTAGTGCAATTTCCCTGGACCCTGTGTCTTTTACCATTTTAAAATCTTTGTTTTATCTTATCAAAATGTATATGTAGCTTTAAAGAAATACAGTCATGGCCAAAAGTTTTGAGAATGACACAACTATTAATGTTCACAAAATGTTCTGCTTCAGGGTTTTTTTTTTTTTTTTAATGTGTCAGATGTTTCTACACAGTCACGTCCTGTGGACCTTTAATGGTGTGCGGACAAAAAAAAAAAAAGAAAAAACAGGTCCCCATTATGTTGACAGTTGAAAAAAGTGTTCCTGTTAAGTTTCAGCATAGGCCCATAAATGAATATTTATGGTTCTTGGTGTATGTGTGTGTTAATGGTGCTCACAGTGAAAATTAGCATTAGCTTACAGTACTGTATGGCACCATTCTCGATGGTTTGTCAAATTACTGGTCCTATTTCGCGAAGTGGACGGCTCTTTAGGTGTTGCGCACAAAGTACCCCTAACTATTATATTCTTCTTATCTTTGTCTGATGAACTGAAAGTAATGGGCTGATGTCCATGTTGTGAACGTATCCCTGCTGTATTACTCTCATTTGTAATGAGTACAATATTACTGTATTACTGATATAATCAGCAAAAGACAATTTGTTGTTCAGTATTGAGGATATATGACAGCTAATCCAGAGTACCACAATGCCTGTGTGTTTTCTGATTGAGACTGAGCTGTTTGCCTTTGTCTACATGACAAGCGGAAGTTAGGGTGGAAGTAGAGTACAACTCCTGCCCTCATTGGTCGATGATTGCGTCGGGAGCCATTCTCGTGTCTTGCAGGACACTCAAACTTGATTTCAAGAGGGAGATTTCAAGAGGGGCTTTTCTATACAACAAACGAATGGCTCCTGGCGCGACCATCGACCAATGAGGGCAGAAGTTGTAATCGACTCCCGCCCCAGCTCCCGCTTGTTACACAGACAAGGACGTGCCTGTGCCACTCATGAAACAAACACGCTGTTGGATAGAGCCACGGGAGAAGAGAAAAGACCTTCACCAGACTGTTGGAAATCTCTTACCGAAATTTCTTTTTGTAATAAAATGGTATTTAAAGTGTAATTGTTATCATGTTTGATTATCTACAGCTTTGACTTTAATTAGACTTCTCGGCGCCACTACTATGACCGCGGCTGCTGCGAAACTTCAAAGGATGAAAAGAGGTAACTGTTCAGTTACAGTCTAATTTAAGATTTAAGCAAATTAGTGTACTGCAGTAATATTTGTCATAAATATGTATAATATGAGGAATATTCACGTTTAAAAAAAAGTAACTTCACTATTTTCACTTATCACAGGGGGTTCCGGTCCCTATTAACCGCAACAAATGAGGGAACACTGTAGAATGTTTAGAAAGGATGCTCCCCACAAATGATGAAGAAAAAGTTGGTCACCACAAAGCACATCATGAACCTGTATGTGTATGTGTGTGCAAACGCACCCATGTCAGGCATAGATGTGTGCGTGTGTGTGTGTGTGTGTGTGTGTGTGTGTATGACCATTCATCAGCGTCACAACCGGAGCCCTGGGTGGCTGGGCCGGACACAGCTGGCCAGAAGGATCTCCAGTCTATGTGTATGACAGTAGGGCTATTATTGAGGCTGGCTAATAGAGACAGACCATATACAGACACACACACGCTCACATTCATGCAGGCAAGCTGCCCAGAGTCTGACTATAGAGCCTTCACATGAGCACAATAACCTGGGAGAGAAGTGGATGGGAGAAAAAAAAAACAATTCAATATCGTCCACTTATGCTTTCATGAAGGCCTATGGTATCCACAAAGACAGAGAAGACGGTGACCAAGAAGAAAATGTGTTCTTAGAATAATCGCTGTCAGAACAGCAACAATACCAAGGGCCGAGAAGGGCAGCTGTGGAGGAGGAAACGCAGGGTAAAAGAGGGGAAGCAGTGTACATGATGCAAGGAAAACATTGACGTTTTTTCCTATAAATCTATTATTTAAAAGTTGGCATTTATAAGTGGTGGAGTTTGACACTGTTGGCTATGATGACATGATCAAGCAAAGAAAAGAAAACACGACATTTACCGCACAGAACATGCATTTATGATTGGGGAGTTCATAACAGTCTTTGCTTTTCAGTCAGAGTTGTTGGACACCTTGGCACAATTAAGTGTGCACCACCTACAGCACAGGTGTTAAACTCATGATCCTGGGGACAGATACGTCATACCGCGTGAAGTGATGTACCTTGCGAAAACAAATTACTGTGTGTGTGTGTCGTCTTCTTTTTTCTTGCTATAAACAAACAAATAATTGTCTTCACTTTTAAAAACTGATAATGTGAACATTTTTGTTATTACTAATTTAAAAATGTGTTCATGTTGTGTGAGCCAATCATACATTTATTTGGGTTTATTGTTATAATGCCCCTGTAAAGGAAACCATAACTAGGATGTGGCCCACAACACCCCTAGGCTGCATTCTGTTGATTGGTCACTCTGTAAGTTAACTCACAAATACGTGAGCACACAAATTATGGCCTCCTTTTGTGTAATTTGTAGGGAGGTTATATTGCATAGTATAAAATGTTTTTTATGCAAGGAATGCATGCCATTAAAAATATTTATTTGTAATATTTTTTGTCCAACAAGCCAATTGTTTGGACCATGTGTATGTTAAATTAGCAATTCATATGATAAAGCAATTAAAAAGGAATATGAACTGTTTACTTCCACATTATTCCAGAACTAGAACTATTTCCCACTTCTGTGTCGGCAAATAATCAGAAAAGCAGCACACGCGAGTCAAGCTAATGCGCCAAAGTGGGGCAACGAGGTAAGTTGTGCCAATTGATTTTCAATTTTATGAACAAGACTATAGAACATCGATGGATGGATTAATCAGTGTTCATTTTACCTCTGGAAAATGTTGAGTGCCTGGGACTCACACCACTAAAAAATTATGGGTCCCAACAGAAATGTTTGGTGTCCCAAAAAATTTGCAAGAAAAAGGACAATGTAAGTCTAAGGTTCAAGGTACATTACTAAAAAAAAAATACTAAGTTGAGGGACAAAGGACATTACTTTTTATGGAATTATGAGTGCCACCATTGTGAAAGACCAATCAAAGATTTTGAGCAAGCAAGGACAAATTTTGAGCACAGAAAAATATACTGAACGAGTAATGAAAGATTTCGGGCACAAAAAAAGATGTTGCTTGCTAAAAATCTGTCATTACTCGCTCACGATACCCCTCTCTCTCAACTTGTCATTCAGCGCACTTGGGTGTGTCCCCTCTGCATGGTCAGCTTGACATTAAAAGCCATCATATTTTGATGTCAAAAAACAATGCCTCGAATGGACCAACGATGATTTGAAAAGTATGCGTCCCTATCAAAAATGATCCATCTAGGACACAGAAACGCAAGTAAACGAGAGCACTCCTTAATCCATCAATTATTCTGACAATTAATTGATGAATCAGCGAAAAAGCTTAAATTTCCATTAATTTTTTTCAAAATCAGAAAATCGGTTCAAAATGACTGTGGAGACCAAGCAAAAAAAAATGCATTAGGATTCAGTTTATGGTTTGACATGTAAAATGTCAGAAAAAAGGGAAAAACGTTGTGCATGTGTGTGGGGTCTTAGCAATGGATAATGTGTGCAACAGAATCAGTTCAAGACAATTTGAGCTTAAATTAGGTAGGGCAAAGATCTCTGATTCTTCTTCATCCACCTTCTTTCTCCAGCTTGCCCAGGATACTAACATGACCTGACAAATCCAAAAGGGACAAGCATGGATGAAGAGAGCCGGAAAAGAGGGATTTGGGGGTGGGGGTGGGGGGGGGGGCACTCTATTCTGTGGGGCTGTGTTTAACTTAGGCAACTGCAGTGGGAAAAGGACTACAAGGCAGCTCTATAAGCCCAAAGCCCTACGTTCGGCTACTCCACAATGGCTCAGCCTGGTGCCCTGCATCGAGCCTCTGTCCAGGGCCCCTTATACAATGGCTTTGACTGGGCTGGAGGGAGGTCTACCAAACCCAGTAATGGAATTTATCTAACAATCAGCCTCCCAGGCCGTTGAGTGGCGAGCTAAAGAAAAAAAAAATCCTTTAACTCAGCAATTCAGCAATCCCTTTCACCAGAGCCACGTATCCAAGCTTTTAGTCAGGTGTTTGAGGCCGAGTGTGTCAAGCCCCCCCCTTTCAGTTAGTCTTATCCTCCCCACACATGAAATTACAGCGGAGCTTTGAACATAGCTATGTGACATTTTCAAGAGGGTGTCTCGAGTAGAAGTGCATACAAATACTGAGGCAGATGCAACAGACTGGTTAGTCATGCGGCGGAATGGAGGCAGGCCTCTATTAAGTATTTAAGCATAGTGTCTACTGGTAAGGTTCCCCAAGAATGTTAAGTCAATGACTTCCATGGAATACAAGCAGCCACTAAAAAGACCAACACTTATTGTGTCAGTGAGCCATACCGGGTTTGGTTGATCTGGTTCCCCATTCATATCAGTTCCCAGAAGCTTAGATGGTAAGCAGGAAATAAAGCTGTGAAGTCAAAACATGGCCCAATTCAACCTTTTTATTTCACCCATATTTTATTTTTCCTCAATTCGTGAGCAGTTGGTTGGCTGATGCATAGGATTTGACTATGATGAATGATGGCTTAGTGTTCTGGACAACTCTCATGCTGCTGTTCACAATAAATCTATTTAAAGGCCAAATTATCACATAGAATGTAAATTGTTCATGCACAAAGGCATGGAAAACCAAGCAAGAGAGGCTCAATCGGAGGAAGATGGACAGGGATTTTATCGGCAAGGCTGTTTTTGGGAGGCAAATAGGGGAACTTGAAGGGGCTTCAATGGCAAGGCCAGTTGCGTGTAGATGTAGAGACAAGACAAGGGGGCGGACACAGTGAGATTAAGATCTTCCCTGTGTTAGGAAAATAAACCTGTGTTATTCCAACTGTTCATTTGGCACTCGGAGTAAGACCAGACTAGGTGTACTATCCCACTCAGTCAGCTGCTAAAACTGAAACGCTCTGCTGTGCATACCAAAGTAAACATTAAACAAGATTCACTGTATCTCAGCACCAAACCCAGCGGACTACTTTGCCTAACTATTCCGCCGACAGGAGATAAGGAGGTCGCACAAGACAATGTTGTTTTCTTTGAGTAAAACGTTACAGCACTTGGATCAATCTTATCCGTGCAGGACAACTGTCTGACACTCAAAATCTGGTGTCGCAAAGGTGACTTTAAAGGAGTGTCATCTGAATTCCAGCATCTGCACCAGTAATGCGCCTAGGCATGGGCATGTCCCATGTCTAGTCCTCACTAGTCCTGATGAGACCAGTATTAATATCACACAGACAAAACAAAAACTGTATAAAATGCATTTTCTGAATGATTATTTTACATACCAAGAGTGGGAAGATACAAACCTGACCTTATATGAAAAGTAATAGCCTTCTGAATCTAATAGCCAGTTGTGCCTCCTTTGGCAGCAATTATGCAAAACACATTATTGCAAGAATTGATGATGAGACTTCCATAACGCTGTGGAGACATTTTGGGCCACTCTTTTTTTTTTTTTTTTTTTCAGAATTGCCATATTCGAGGTTTTCTAGAATGAATATCCAGTTTAACACTTGTGCAGTATTTGTTTAACTCGCGTGCAGTATTTGATTTTAAAGATAAACATACTTTTTCAGATGGATCAAATGGTTTGTAATTTTTGCGAGTGGTAAATATGATAAGAACACAAATAAGGAAGGGGCCAAATTGTTTTTCACAGCAATGTATATCATTGGTGCATATAAACAAAGCCAGTGGCTGCGTGACAAGTGAAAAAGTCTGAAGAAGCTTGTATCACAATTTTTAAAGTCAGCAACCTTTTTTCCTTCTCTCCTCAGTCCTTTGCTAAACAAAATACTAACTTTTTAAAGTTGTTTAAATTTACTGCTGATCAATAAGATGAACTGCAAATGAACATAGTGCTTCAGAACAAAAGCAGGAACATCTGTGTCACGAGTGCATCAAAGAGATGTGTG
The DNA here is from genome assembly GCF_059441005.1 of Hippichthys cyanospilos. NCBI lineage: Eukaryota > Metazoa > Chordata > Actinopteri > Syngnathiformes > Syngnathidae > Hippichthys > Hippichthys cyanospilos. The sequence continues at coordinate 21,388,983 of NC_142378.1, forward strand.
GTGAATACATAAGTGCTTATTTGTGTGTCATGCTTTCATGTGCAGAGTCACTCACCAGGGGGTTTGCACATGCGTATCTGGCTCTGGCATTGCATCAGCGGATGAAATGTTGTTGGAGGGCTGTTGGTGTTGCCGCTGGGCACCGAGGTAGCTTTGGCTGAGAGTGCCGTCGTGCTAACCATCGGGGTCAAGGGGGGTGGCGATGGGGACGGTGAGCTGGGTGTGCCACACTGCGTTTGGTAACGGAGCTGGGTGAGGGATGGTGGCATGCCCTGATAGTGGCGTGTTGCACTCAGGAGGTCGTTCAGAATCTGAAGGATGGTACCTATATCTCGTCTGGGGCGCCCATTGCTGTCTTGGCAGTTTGGGTGCAAAGTGCCTGAGAAGAGAAAAACCAGAGTATCGCAACACACGTATTTACATATAGAACCACTTGCACGCGCAAAAAAAGAGTGTGCATGTTTATTGGTCAACGCAGCAATAAATCTCACCTGAAAAGGTCCCTGAGAAGACTCCGGGTGCATGGTTCACAAAACTCTCAATGATGGCGCCAGGTTTACGGGAGCGTGCTGATGTACTAGCACCACCACTGGTGCTATTGGAGCTGCAGCTGGCCTGGAAGAAAATACATATTTAAGTGAGTTAAGGGCATCCATCATGTAATAGAGAAGACTTTGAACATACAACACTAAATGACTTTTGCGTCATGATGGTCCAAGTACAACTAAAAATGTTTGTAAAATGCAATAGGATCAGAGTTGTCATCGGAATGACAAGGTCTAACATTAAGGCCAGACCATACTTGGCAACTTAGGCAACTAATTAGACATAGAGAATAAAAGTTAACCAGATTTTTATATTTCTACTGCAGGGGACCAGCATTCCCACAGCAGTGTTGTGGAGATGTCTATCTTAATAAAAATGAAAGTTTTGTTGCACATAAGGGGCATTTTGTTTGGACGTTTTGGTTAGACCTTTTGGTCAAGTGCGATATGAAATGCTATTTTACTGACAAGCAAATGTTTTGTACCAAATGGTGTGATGTTTCATTCTTACCTCAGGGCACAAAATGGGGGCTACAGGGCCGGCTTGGCCCATATTGAGCCTAGCCTGGCCTGACGAAGGCTGGTGGTAGTGGTGGTGGTCCCGCAGGTGATGGGGAGGAGTCCGCAATAGACTCCCGGGAACATGTGACGGGCAAGGGGGGTGGGCAGGAGGTGGAGGGGTGGCTGTGCTGCAGTTAGGAATAGATGATGACAACTGATGGTACATGGGGGGCAGGGACTGGTGATATGTGGAAGAAAGTGGGAAGGTTGAAGCATTTGTGGTAGATGATGGGGAGGGGCCTGGCTGAGGCAAGTGGAGGTTGTGTGGATGATGAGGGAGATGAGAGTGCCGTTTTGGGATACAAGGCTGTCCTGTGGGTTGTACCACCGGGTCGCCAGAGTTGCCCCGGGTGATAAGGTGCCTATGTTGGAGCTGGGGAATGCCGGACTGCTGTGCTGCCAGCTGGAGCTGAACGAACATCATGTGATCACCCACACGGAGTGCCAGCGTGAGGGGGGAGCGGCCAGACAGGAAGTCACTGACCTGTAGATGGACAAAAATAATTGATTTTCAATACCACGGCGCTAAGGGCTGAATAAGATTGCATTAACATTGAAAATGGTCCTTCAACAGTCAATTGTGGATTGATCTGTGCCAAAAATGTCACGAAACAGACATTTCAGACATAACATTATATTAACATGCTTTTCATGCCTTCTACAGAAACTCTTCAACTGATCGTTCCATGGTCAAGGGCTATTAATTGCCCCTCAGCTCCGCACTACACTGGACGCTAAAAGGAGATACAAACTCCGTCAGCCAAATTGTAATAGGTTTATCCTTTCCCAACGTTAATACAACACTTAATACTGACTGTGATGAACAACCTTAGTTGTAACCTGAGGAGCACAAGAAATTGACCCAGAAATTGACAAGACACAGAACCAGAAAAACAAAAAAAAACTATAGACACCAAGATAGCCACAGCGAGCATTGGAAAGTAGACCTGGAGCTGGAACATTTGACTGAAAAGATGAAGAAAATAGACCTGTCACTGAGAACTTTGGCCTTAAACAGTCAGAAATCAATCCTATATATACATACCAGTCACAACAGTAACCACTGTACAGGACGCTGTTTGACAGTGACAAACAAATGACCACTATGACAAAAAAAAGACAAACAAATTAATATCAACTGCATATCAACTGGTATTCCAACCCTTAACAGCGGCAACAGTGACTGTTGCAGTCAAATAGCGAGAAGCTTCCCTGCGCGGTGACTTCCTCTTCTGTCAATGAACAGTGGACAGCCTTTGAAGCACAAACAAAAGAGCTTTGAGCTCCTACTCATGGAGACACAGACGCATCACATTAGGCCAATCCTGCAATCAATCACCATTCTCTAACAGTGGGTTATTTATCAGCTGGATGAGGCCAACAGCTCAAAATCACACAGAGCCCACTCTCACTTGCCTACAACTGCCCTTGGGCCCAGTCTTAGTCAGCAGTGTCATTCAGCACGGGGACAAAAGCCACCCTTCTCTTTGGCTTAGAGCCTGAAAAATCAGTCCTACGTCCAGGAAATACACCCCGCCTGCCTCGCATGCACGAATGGACAATTGCCTGTGGCAGATCTGGGGGGAATGTCCATTTTTGGTGCACCGACAACAGCAACAGGGTCCGTGTGTGTGTGGGGTGGGGGATTCACTGACCCACCAGTGGCCCAGATGGACACACACAAATCCAGACTTGGCACAAGTTACCTAGAAGATCCACATTCAACAATGAGTTTCATTGTCCTGGTCTTTGCGTGCTCACAGAGGCATAAATATCAACAATGCAGCACACTGGCACCCACGGGCTGAGTAGAGGCCTGTTTAGATTTTTTTTTTTTTTTTACCAACCACCGTTAATCTATGGTGTAGTCATTGTCTAACAGTTGTAGCTGTCACATATCCATAGGTATAAAGAGTTTTTTTCCCCCTTTTCTGCACTCAGCAGTGCTATCTTCTCACTTTTCGAGTAATGATTTAATTTCTGTGCATTTATAGGAAACGAGGCAGACAAAGTAGAGCACATAACCTTGATGTTTGTCACTTGGAGAGGATTCCAACCCCCAAAGACATTAAAAAAAAAAAGTCACTGAAGGAACACTTTGGTCCAGAACAATTTTCCCTTCGTTTAAACATGACGCTGACTGTCCCGCATGCCTATGAGTTTGCTCTTACGACTTCCCTGCCTTACTTTTTTTTTCAGCTTATGACATTTTTTTTGTCCAACTTTCACACCATTTTGTTTTCGCATGACAACAAAACGCCTCCTCAAACATGGCGGGCAGTGTGCGTGCGTGACTCTGCGAGTCGCTCCGCTCTCATACATCTATACACGCGTCACCGCTTACATCAATAGAATGCTGGTCTGTTATTGGTCGGCGTCACGGTTTCCAAAATGGCGGAACGTTAAAGCTTTGTTCGCCTGTGAGTGCTTACAAAAACGTGTTTATAGAGCATTTTAGTTCTTAATTCAAACTTGAATTGGTTAGCCAAAGGTCCCAAGATTGCAAGTGATGTTAAAGAGAAGTAAGAAGATGATTTATATGGAAACGAAGATGGAGATAATCAAGAAATACAAAGAAGGCTAGGCTAGGCTACCCTCACTATGGAATATGGCCATAACAAGCTCATCAAGCCACTCAAAAGTAAATAAATCCTTTCTATATTTTTTATTTATGGTTTCATTAAATTGTATACATGTATATTATATATAAGTAGCACTCACTATACTATTTTGATACCAATTTTCAATATGTATATACAATTTTGATGTTTTTACCTGGGGTTTTACACGCATTTGGTAGTTAAAATAGGTTTGGATTGCCGCCATATGGCGAATTCGCATCAACGAAACCAACCGCGGAACGGGATAATCTCGTAAACCAGGGACCACCTGTATACTATAAATTTAAAAATGTCTTTGGTTCAATACATTTAAACAATGTTCATGTTATAATAATAATCTGTGTAAATTAAGTTGCTTTGCCTATCATTTAAAATATTTTAAATACAGTATTTTGTTTTAATTGATTATTTTGACCATTTTACGTCTTTGAGAAGATGCCAAAATCCATAATTTGATGAAAAGGTTTACATTAGGTTTTGCATTTAGAGTTTTTCAGGTTAAATCGAAATAATACTTTGTATTATGTAATTAATCAAACTTAATTATTTTAAATTAAAACAAGCAACAATAAAGCGTTAGCTTTGGTTTCTTCAATAACATTACTTGCGGAAAAAAATGTTCAAGTTACATCATATGAATATTTTTTAATTAATCAAGCCTGAACATTGTCTGTAATTGATTAATTCAACAATTTTAAGTCAAGGCAGTGTTTTCACTCTTCAGTGCGATAAAAATTGATCTTTGACATCTAAAGTTGACATTGCTTTAGACAACTCATTGCGGGAACGTTGCTTCCATGAGAAAGTGCCCACAATTCTGGTATTTACCTTAGTTTATTTGTGTGTGCAAAGCAAAGGCAGAACACCGCTGGCTCATGTTGGAATTCAAATGTGTCAATTCTGATGCGTGCAAGACTCTTAGAGAAGAAAAAAGGTGTCACTCTGTCAACATTTTTGGGCGTGCTCCTGAAATGTTGGCTGTTGGTTAAGCCTGTGAATCAGCAGGCTCTGCCCTCAATCACTTCTTTCTCTCCAGAGCTGCCTATTTATTTAGTTCTATCGACCATGGCCTCCCTATATTGCAGAGGCATCCACTTCAACCTGTGGGCCTGGAAGGGGGCTCCTCCCACCTGTGGTCCCGTCTGGAGGTTTCTGATTTTCCCCAAATTTGGGGTTTTTGAGTTTTTCCTTCCCCTTCTGGGAGCTTTGACAGGGGATGCTGTTGTGTACCCTATACTGAAAAGATGTCTCTGTACGACCTCTTTTCATTCTGTGAAGCCCTTTGAGACTTCGGTGATTTAGGGCTATATAAATAAAATTTGAATTGAAAAAAAATTGAATTGAATTGACAGAGGCGACTTATGCACATTGGTAATGGCATGGGTGTGTGACAACAGCAGAAACAAAAAAGTAGAGTCAGATGAAAGGACAGGGATGAGCTCATGACGGTGACTACAATCAAAATACACGGGGGGCTTTGAGATAAACATAAAATCATCACATGGGAGTGAAACAGACAATTATTGTCTTGCTGATACAATCCACACCCACCATGATTAGACTGCTGTGGTAAAGCAACAAACTGAGAAGACCCAAGGCTGGGTGTGAAAGAAGGGTTGGGCACCGCATGAGAAGATTCTTATGAAGGGCAAGGTGCAAATTCATGGGACTAGAAGTGTGGGATGGATGATTGGGCCCAAAACACACAGCCCAGGTGGGGGCCAGTAAAAGATGGTGTTTGGTTAAAATTAGGTTGAAAGATGTGGTGGAACATTTTTATGAAGTCTCTGACCACATGTCATCATCACTAGCTCCAAGAGCTCCTTGAGAAAGATACTGAACTCCCAGTTGCAGTTACTTAATTAAATATTAGGGCTGGGTATTGGGCATTAAAAGTGTATTGTGATATACAATGATCCCTCGTTTACCGCGGATAATTGGGACCAGAACCCCCCCACGATAAGTGAAAACCAAACAAAACTTGAAATCTCAAAATTCCCATTAGAAATAAGTGCAACACGAGATTCTACTGCTCATTAACATGGCTGCTCAGATATTATTGCACTTCTCGGGACACATACAAGAGTTTAATGCGGACAACTTGAACAGGAGAGTTTTCTTTTTTGTTTTTCTCCTGCCGTGCATGCGCCTCCTCCACACTGTCACTCACTCGCTCAACCAATTCCTCTCCCGCCAGTCACACTATAGACGCATCACTATTGAAATATTTAATGTGGTATTTTTGAAGCGCTTGGAATTAATTATTTGTAATACACGAGCCATAATACGACAAAAATCATGATACAAAAGCCACTGAGCGGAATGATATAAAATAAACTAAATAGTCCGAAAATAAGATGTTTCAAAACCAATACGCGATATATTGGAAAAATGAATGTCGTACTGTGTAAGAATCATTATTTATTTATTATATATTTGCTCAAACATATTGAAGCTGTTTCAGTGGGAGATTGTACATTTTGTTAAACATATTAGAGAATGCTTGTAGTGGAAAAGATTCGGGTGGGGTCGAATTTCACAGCTAGATTAAGGGCCAGGAGGCCCTTATTAGATCTCCGACCGGCGCATGGTGCCAAGTTTGAAGGGCCTATTTCGCCAAGGACCCACATATGACATGTGGAAAGAACTGTTGTACCTTGCTAAAAAATGTTAGATCTGTCTTGACATGTGGCTCTGTTCAATAAAAACCAAGTTAAACGGAGGGCTGGCAGAACGACGTGTGAGACTACCACTAGTTTTACTCCGTTCTCCTTGCAATCCATTCTACTTGCAAGTAAAACTATTTTCGTGTCTTCTTCATTGAGTGGTGTTTATCTACAAATGTTGATTGGATGAACCTGACATATTGCAATATGCGTATTGCGTCACTTCGTATTGCAAATTATATGGCAGTTGCGCAGAACTAAGGCAACGGCCACAGCTCAGTTTTTGAAGGTTAGGGTTAGGCAGATTTTGCTGCTTAATTCATATTTTCACAAAGACAATAGTAATCAGAATGCACTTGTGTGTGCTTCACCCGGAGAACGTTTTAAGTACTCTTCTCAACTGACTGTCCGTTCAACTCCTACAAGACACACGATTGGCCCCCAGCGCAACATTGACAAATGAGTTGTGATCAACTCCCGCCACAAAGTTGTAAGATCACACACAAGCACGGCAGAAGGGGAGCAGTGAGAACGAAAGCAAGCACTGGAAATCTCTTACCTAGAGCAGTGGTCCCCAACCACCGGTCCACGGACTGGTACCAGTCCGTGGTGGATCAACTGGTACCGGGCCACATGGGCTGCACCCGAAATAATGTTTTGGAGATGATTCAGTTTAACAGTTCATAAGTTTGTGCTTGATCTTTGTGTTTTTGGCGCCACTTCTGATAATACATAGTGAAAAGGATGATGTGGTTTTTAGAGCAGCCACTGAAGTAATGTACTGCAGTAATCTTTGTCTCAAACATGTATAGTATAAATACTTTTCACATTTACAAAATGCTGGCACCCACATAGACTTGCATGAAAATTCCTGAAGGGTGGGGGTCCTACTTTGCGGATTTTACACAGCTGAAGTAATTCTTGAGGTGTAGAATTCAGACAGATACACAAAAGAAAATGCTGAAAAACTGTAAAGGGGGGGGGGGGGGGGGTGCAGAATGGAACACGTGAAATGAGGCCCTGTTTCCTGAGTGAAATGATGGGGGGCACACAGCCACATTGGCGAGCATGATTGTGTAGCAACAAGCCTCTTCTAGGTGGACAGAGACTGTGAGAGGGAAACAAGGGGTGGGGGTGGATATTCAGTAAGGGGATGAGGCGAGGGGGTTGGGTTTTCGAGAGCTGTCGAGCTGGCGAGTGAATGGTTCCCGGAGGTCTCAGCATAGAAGCTCAGCTCCAGTCCAAACATGCCTATCTGCTCTCAGAATCCCAGCCAAGAGCGAACCAATGTGGCTGGCTGCCATTGACGTCAGGACAAACGTCAGATCGAGCTTTCTGGGGCATCACAGGCAAAAAAAAAAGAAAAAAAAGAAAATAATTCTAGGAATGTCTGAAACCCTCCTCCTTTTTCTACAACTGCTCTCTGCAATTTTTATTTTCCCCAACAGTACTCCGTGTAGCATAGGGTTAGGGTTAGGCTTGAATTCCAAAGCGTTACAAAAGCAACTTGTGTAGTGGTTGGTCATGAGAGAGCGATGAGCAGAATGGAGGGGCCTCACTTGAAGCCAGCCTCGCATTGTTTCCTTTCACATGCAGAGTCTGCGTGGTGTGCAAAGGGAAGTGCAAGATGCGCATTTCATGAAAAGGATACACGCGTGATAACACCCAGGCTGAGTGGTGTTCAAGAAAAAGCCGTTCTCTCTTTAAATACCGCAGTGCTGTCAGACTGGTGCTGGAATTTTGTTTAGTGGGAGGCTGTGGTTGCCACACAGAAAGGGGAAGAGCAGGATGAGGGGCAGTGAAAGAAGAAGGAGGGGTAGGGATAAGATGATGAGGGGGGAGGGTGCCGGATGCTGGAGTGGGGGCAGGGTGTCAGGGAGTATTGGTGATGATGGTGGTGGTAGTAGTGGCGGTGGGTGATGAAATATTCAGTGAGGTGTGCCTCTGGGTCCTTCCCTTTTTTTCTTTCAACATCTCTGGCTGACAGTTTTATTTATTGGGGTCCCTGTGGTTCAAGGAACTCATTTGCAGTCGTTCTTCCTTTGCACACTAAGCGAAGTATGGCAGTGGAGATAAGGAGAGGGGGGAGAGGAAGGCAGGGGAAAGAAGATGGAGGGAGCTGGCAGCGTCTAGCTGACATTCATGAACAACTGAGCAGCTTTGTGCTTGAGAAAAGAGGATTGAGGCTTGGAGGGCAGGATTGGAGGGTGGAGAGTAGAAGCGGCCTGCTTTCTCCTGCGGCCATATTGTGGTGCAGATGAAGCAGCTAACCTGTTGAAGCCATCTTTATTAGTCTGCCTATATCAGACAGAGGTTTGATCGCACCAGGACACTCTTGACAGTCTTTATGCAGACATGTACACGCGAAAGATGCAATGGTATTCATTCAAAAGATGAGAGAGGGGGTAAAAATTGAAAAAAATAAATAAATCAATGACATGCAACATGCCCTAAATTCTGAAAACAGACAGGGGGCTCTTCAAAGACCCCATTAGGAAGAGTGGCATGAACAATACTACCCAATAGGAAACTAAGACAGGCAGGAACTAGTATTCATAATGGTGAAATTAAGTTCGAAAGCCACTCCTTGTGGTCACAGCTCAAGCCAAACGGAAATGAGAGCAACCTCACTATGAAAAGACAGGATCTCCATGGTTGGCACAGTATGACAGATATGTTCACACATGACAACAATCCAGTTAAGAACAGATACATGTACTGGAAAGACTCATTGACAGATGACCACATTTGGAAACATTTTTATGAACGACTTGGATTAATATGATAAATAATAATACGAATGCTGAAAGGTGTAAATGTGAAACACACCTTGCCATGGGATGTGAACCTGATTGGCAATATATTGCAATTTTAAAAGTCACAGTTATTTAAAACCATCCAAATCTGTCAAAACAGGAAGTCCCCCCCGCGTCATCAGCTTTTACTACACTGTGCAGAGGAAGGTTCCTCTCATTGAGACATCCCCGGCTGCAGCAGCCAAACACATTGTCCAGCTGCTTTTAACACTAAAGCTCACCAAGCAGGACTTGGTGAGCTTTAGTGTTAAAAGCAGCTAACTACTGAGGGTAACACAATGTATCATATGCTACTTTCATGGAGCATTTTATATGTTATAGCTTGAGAAAGGATTCGAGCCATCTAGCCTGCACGAGTGTGGCTTAACAAGGCAAAAACAAAAAAACATTTCCTCCCAAATTTTATCCAAACAAATGAAGTTGGCTGTAAGGGAGGTTTTCGGTTTTTGAAAAAGAGTAGGTCGCGTTTTGCTTAAGCTACGAACTACCAATAACCAGCCCGGCTAAAGATTGGCCGATGAGATCTCTAATATAGTGCTTCTCAATTATTTTTTGCATTAAATAAGATCATAATCTATTAAAAAAATTATAAATTTTATCTTTTAAGCCTATTTCTTGGGGTCATTGATGCCCCCGACAAGCATCGTTTCGCGGCACTATTTGAAAAAGATTTGTGATTTTTTGGTCAATTATAACAATCTGAAAGACACAGTAGTGTTATAACAAGAAATTCTTCTACAGTGTTGTATAATCACTCATTCCCAGACTGAACATATGGACATTTGGTATTTTAAATCTATTTTCAAAAGCTAAGGTGACTGAATTATCGGCAAACCTACAGAAAATCCTGTTGTTTTTTTCCCCCCAATAATTGCTTGTGAGCTGCCAAAGTCCTTTGACAGAGCTATTTAATTGACCTCATTAGACTTGGTAGTGGCCATCACGGGGTGCAATTTTCCCCTTCCCGTCCACCTACTCAACAGCCCTACCGGTCATGACGTCTTGCTATTTGAATCACAAAAGGTCCACATCCCTAGGGGATTACAAAAACAATGGCGATCACAACTCCTATAGATGCAGAAACTGTTCTTGCCATTGTGCACCACATCAAATTAAAGAAGTTGACGTTAAAAATGGATACTGGACAATGCACGATGTACAAAATCACCAGCAAACACACCTTGATGACCCACACTACCCATCTCCCCTTCTCTCCTGCTGTGCATTGACTCATTACAAAGGGAGATTACACAGGTGCAAAAAAGGCTGTGTGATCATCTTATCAAGGCCCTTTTCCAAGGCCCCCATTCACATGAGTGCCGAATCGAAGGGACACCGTTATTGTGACATTGCCTTTAATCTCAATTTTAGTATTTAAGTAAAAAAAAAAGAAAAGGGAAAAAAAAAGAAAATCAGGGTTGCAAATGAGAAAAGAATGGTGTTGCATAACATAAAAGGCTTCATTTCAAATGCTGGCAGGAAGGGCATTCTACTCACCACCACATTGAGTCGTTTTTCAGTTTCCTGCAACACCTATACCTAGGAATATACATCTAGTAAGAATAGACCAATAATTATATGATGGCCAATAAGAGAATCATTTGAAACTGTCAACTTCTGGGAACTATTTATTTCCTTTTTATAAGAGATGCTGCTTAGCCAGTCGTCTACTCCATATGTATGTATGATGTATACACACACACACACATATATATGTGTGTGTGTGTGTATATATATATATATATATATTACGGGAATCCCTCGTTTATCGCGGGGGTTACGTTCCAAAAATAACACGCGCAAAGTGAA
>NC_142378.1:21687500-21805000 GCF_059441005.1 Hippichthys cyanospilos
ATACATTTATTTTTATATCACATGTTTATGTTTTAGCTCACACCCTCCATTTTCAATGTATTGCATGTACCTTTATCCATGTTTTGTGGAGAAATTTTAGGTTTAATTTGTTTTTCTTAAAACAATAAATTTAAATTTAAATGGGACAACAATTCTATGCAATTTTGGCATACTCATGGGCTGAGCAGTCTCGAATCATTACAAATTCCGGATGCCTACCGTTGTTGTTTGTATAGATTGGGTAGCTTCGCCTTAGGCTGGGCAATAAATCAAATTAATTCATCATTTTAAAAAATGTCAACTTTAAACTGAGCTAATTCTTGAAATTGAAGTTTTGGACAAGCGGCAGAATGCTGAAAATGTGATTCACAAAGCATGTTAACAAGATTTACTAACTGTGGCCTTTAACAAGTTATGCACAAGCTATGAATAGCTACTTTTTGCACAATCTTTGAAAGTTAAGTTAACATTAAAACTGAATCACTGTAAGGTCAGTCTTATAGTGTACAATATTGTTGTCTGAACATCTTGCATACTGGTAAGATTTACGTTGAATAAATCAAACCTACTTTTAAACATTTATTGCAGGGGTGTCATTCATTATGACTCAGAGGCCGCATGGAGGAAAATCTATCCTCAAGCAGGCCGGACAGGTAAAAAGCATGTTATAAATCTCAAAAACAATTCGTGTTAAATATATGTCGATTTTTGCTCTGTACACTGACCTGGTCCCAATTAGCTCCCAAATAGTTAGGGTCAACCGTAAATATATTGTTGAAAAGTAGATTTTAATCAATAAATAAAAAGTTTTGGGTCCCCTATGTATCACAATATGGCAGTTTCTCTCAAGTTGCATGAAACGAACGTTAATTTTCTATTTTCCATTTGTTAAAAAATGAATAAATACATGTTTTGTATACAAGACATAATAAATAATTAAGTACAATGAAAGATAAACATGCGTATGAAAGAAAATGTCTCAATCATAATCTGTGGTTGTACAACTTTGCAAGGAGCTCAATGAACTGCAAAGACTTGAACACGATAAAATGGTGCTGTAGTGTCTCATTCTGGACACTGGGTGTCACCCATGTAATGATGTACATTAAAAAAACTCACGAAGTCATGACGTCATGTCAAATACATTGGCTCTATGTGCTAACAATTGAGCGGTTATGTGCTAACAGTTAAGCTGTAAATACAAGACATATTGGTTATAATACAACACAAATCAAAGCTGGATGTTTGGTAAAGGCCCAGATGGCAACCCCCGCTCATTGGAAATCTCTTCAGGGCGATGGAAGGAATTGACCTGCGCTGAGCTCTAGCATGACAAACCTAGATGCTAATGCTAATGTGAATGTTCCACGCTCAAGCTGTTTGGCCCAAGCATGGCAATTGATCTCTCCTCTTCCAAGTTGCAGTGTTGATTTCTTTTCCTGTCAAAGTAAGAATTTCTGCACATTGTTAATGTTAATTGTTAATGAGCACTAGTGACAGTTGCGGCTGACAGCAGCTTGAGAAGATGCGCTTGTCAACTTTTTTTTTCTGTTTTTATTTCCATAAAAGAACCGTAAAGAACCACAACTTTGTCAATCCTTTAACACAGTGGTCCCCAACCCCCGGTCCGGTCCGTGGATCAACTGGTACCGGGCCGCGTGGGCTGCACCCAAAATAATGTTTTGGAGATTATTTAGTTTAGCGGAGAGTTTTGTATAGTAGTCAGTGGAGTTCGCGTGACTGGGCGCGAATGCACGTCGGGCGACGCAAATGGAGCGACGCGAATGGCCGCGCGGTCACGAGAAGCGAAATTTCGCCTTTTGCGTGAAGTTAATTTTTTTTTTACTTTTTCCGCGTTTCGCGTCGCGACAGCCATTCAACTTCGGGAACATTTAACGGCTCATGCAGGGGGCAGGAATGAATCATGGTGGCCGCTTTGCGGTCACTGGGAGCGATCCAACACGGCCAGCTGAGATTTCAATACAAAACAGAGCCAAGCAAGAGCACTCACGTGGCTTGTCGAAAGGCGGAAGCGAGAACTTGGGACAACTGGTATGTGCAGCGCGTTTGCGTCACTTAACAGCTGTTGAACCGTAGTTACTGAGCTAAGCTAACGATAGTGCAGCATTGTCAGCACAATATTACCACAATATTACCGTTGGCCTCTGGCCGCTGTTTGATATTACATACATAGTTAGATAGTGAGAAGGACATTGTGGCTTTTGGAGCAGCCACCACCCCCATGGTCCACAATATAAATGTAAGGGGTTGACCGGTCCGTGGTGATCAAAAGGTTGGAGACCACTGCTTTCACACACGCAAGGGCATTACAGTATTATACACACCAGACTAATGAGTACGGTCCTTTTTTTTTTTTCTTTTTTTTTTTTTTTTTCAATACTTCACGGAATCTCTTTGCAGGCCGGATTAAACCTTCTCCCTACATTTAACACCCCTGATTTATCGGTTTTATTCGTATGATTGAATTGGTAATTGTCCAGAATTACCCTTTTTTTTGGGGGGGGGGGCTTATGGCTTGCCTGTGATTGAGCTATCATTTGATCTTTTATTTTTAAATGTTATATTACTAACTGAGTGATTGTCTCTAAAATCTAATCATGTGAAGCTTACCGAAGCTAAAATGCGTGCTGTAGCGCCTCGGAAAAGACTGAAAGAGAAGCTTCCTGAACGTGTGGTTTCCTATCATGCAAACTTAACAAGAAGTGTCCATGGACATCATTGTCAAAGAAATGTACACAAACAACTGATCATCAGTGGGAATATACAGTATAATAATCTTTAATACTTTTCAGGAAGACTTCACACAAAGACTGTTTATGTGCCTCAATCGGCGTTGCTGTTTTGTTTGGCAACAGAGATTGATCTCAGCAGATTGCTCCTTAATGTCCCTGTGTGTGACACATTATCTCAATTAGCTATATAAGGAAATGACATGTATTTTTCGGCCTTTCTCTGCCACTGTACCTAGCACGACACATGTCCAGTGTGTAGGAAAAGCTTGAGCGGCCAGAACACGGCAACCAACCCTCCAGAACTTTCAGGGATGAACTTTGCTTCCTCCACCTCCTCAGCGTCCTCATCATCTTCCTTGACCCCACAATCCTCCAGCTCCACCAATAACGAGAGCTCCACCAACAACTCTTAGAGAAGCATTTCCTAACTGTTTCTATATTATTTTTTTTAGCCATCTGGCGCGCCATTGCTGCCACGGTCTTGGCTGTCTCCCTGAGAGAGGAGAATACCTTGGTGCAATCTCGTTACGAGCACCTGTTCAGCGGTTGGATGTGAGAGCCGGCTGCTTTTTTAAAATTTTTAAATCCATCAGGAATTCAAACAAAAGATGAGTGGAGGCCTACTGGAATGAAGCCTCTGTCAAGACAATGTAGGGCCGTGAGAAAAATACTTCAAAGGGCACCTCAAGCTACTACATTTGGAATTGAACTGTTTTTCAGAGAAGCATTTGCATCTAAAGACTTTACGGTGCACCTATTTTTTTTTCTTTTGTTACTTTAGTTTTTAAATTTGCAATTTCAGTTTCAACATAATCAAATGTATTGATGTGAAAACTTGCTTTTGCCCTCAAAGCCTGCAAATATCTAGCATCCGCCATGTAGTCAAAACATTTCATGCGCCGTTTGACATCAGTGGAAGAATTTCTAAGGTTGCCAACTGAGTTGCAGTACCCTATGAAAATAAAGAGGCCTGAGTGAGACAAATCACTGGCGTGTTTAGTTTTCAGACAATACTATAATCAACACAAATAATACAACTGCTATTTTCCTTAAAGCCCTTTTGCTTTATGACTGCTCAATGAGGATTAAAACATTTCATAATGTAGTCACAGACCATCAGATTGGAACCTGTTCTTATCAGACCCCAAAATCATAAGGAAGCAGCTTCAATTATATTTTTTAGATTGTTTTGTACTTTTTATGTGCTTAGGCTCTTGTTCGATTCTTGCCTGCATCAATGAAGTTATCAATTCTGCTTCCTTTTTCATTGTATGGTTGTCAATGGGGGACTTCCTCCATTTTGTATCCTTCTCAGCTTCAAAAGGCTTTAAGTAGAACAGAGTGTTCTTATGAATGTGGCTTAAGTTTTATGAGGTGAGAAAAGAAAATAGCTTGCCTTTGCTATGTGGAACTATTCAAAATTTCACACAATACAGTTTAGTTTACAAGGTATGATTCTCCCTTTCCACTGGGTTTAGCAGCTTCATGTTTACATGTGACAAGCCCCAAAGTTAAGTTTAAGTTAAGTTTAAAAAAAAAAAAAGCGTGGGATAATTTTCTTAGGACTTTCCAAGCTGTTTCCTACTTGGATATATTACTAGTTATTGATTTCTATGGTCACTGCCTTCACATAGCTGCCACTAATATTATTTGTTTGAAATTATTATTGCTCTTTGCACTAATCAGTACCCAAGAAGTACATAGCTCTGTTTCAGAAAGGGTTGGTGATGTCTGCATTATACAGACTTGCTCATTTTTTTGTGGCTCTCAAAGGCTGTAAAACAAGTACGTTTTGGAAAGGATCATCTTTTTTTGTACAATACTGTACTGATGCAATAACCTGAAAAGTTACGCAATTTTACATTTCCACAATAAATAAAGTTGTTATATATAACTTATTTTAACTTATTACGCTCCGTAAATTACAAAGCTGAACTTTGTGATCGTTAATCACCAAGTACAATGATACGACGAGTTGGCCACGCCCCTGTTGTGGCGTCATATGTACGTGCAGTTTGGGGCTTGCTTACGTGAGAAGCAACTAGAGGACAACAAGCGTCCCCGCTGGTTAGCGCCCTTTTCGTCGAACTAAAAAGAACACCAGACGCAGCTAAATCAAATCGGGGTGGACCGATCTAATTAACGTGTGGTCAAGAACACGTACTTAGTCATCAACCATGAAGCTGTTTAGTGTTGTTTGCGTTCTTGTGCTGAGCTTTTGGCGAGCGAACGCGTCCGCAGGTAAGCGATTTCTTCATGGTCAGCCATATTGGTGTGAGGTTAGAAGACTTTACCATCCGCGCGGTCGACGTTTATATGGTCATTTACTCCGTTTATTTGACCTTACGGTACCAGTTTCTCAATGGGAAAGAACATATGTGCCACAACGCATAGGTTTGGGCGAAATAAATTCCCACTTAATAGAGCACAAGTAGCAGTTATGACTGCCATGGTATGTTAATATCCTGAGCATGAAATTCATTAGCACTATTAGCTTAAATGTTTGCCGTTGTGTTTCAACTTTGAAACGTTTTTTTTTTAGTTTACATATGTAATAGCCCTCTTACCTAATAGGTCGCGTCAGTTATAAGAACATTGGAAATGCGGATCCATTAGTTTTTCTGCTGCACTTGGCCTGTAAAGGCCATACATGTTTGCTAAATGCGCGTTGCACGTTTTTTTTTTGACGGAGCTGCCTTTTCCACACCCATTTTTAATCGTAATAATACTGACGATGACGATTCGCTTCATCTCTATAATAGTTATTTTCTTAAAGTTTAACAGCAACAATGTACATAAACATTACAAAACATTGATATAAACTATCAACTATACAACACTAAAGCACAAACGAACACGAGGTAGCAAAAAAAAGTAATGAAGGCAGCAAAACAACCAAACCATAAAAATAAATACAATAAAGGAAAAAAAAAACGTAAAATTTTTCAAAGGAAAACAGCTCAAGGTCACCTCCTCAGAACAAGCCAGTCTGTAGTCCGAATAGCTTTGGGGTTCAAAGAAAAATGTATATAATTCAGATACCTCAACAGTAATACTTTAAATACATCAAAATTCGGTCTTTGATTAACAACCTTTGCACAGTGAACATGAAATTTCGGTAAGATTAAGAGAAGGTTGATAACGCCCCTTTTGCTTGAACATACAACTTGTCAAGTTTTATTTGTAGTATTTGAAGTTTGTTTTTATCATCTCGTGACAAATTTTCAGGTAGCTAACGATAATGAAACAATTTCAGAAATTATTTTGACTTTTCTGTTTTTTTTTCCCCACATCATTTTGGCTCCAAACTGTCTTATAAGTGTTTGTAATTCAAATTTCAGGAATTCCCAATTACTTCCACAAGATTTTTCAATGCATCCCTTTTTCCAATTTATACATTTTTAATTGTATTTCATTTAGCAAAGATTTATTTAAGAGAAGAGAATTGTTTAATTTTCTATATGCATTCATTCGTTTTTGTCGACAACTAGTTGAGAAACTCAGCTCCATAAAATCCATCCGTCAGAGGTGTGTGTAACACTTTTTCAGATACAAACTCTAAGGGATCAGATATTAACCAGTAGTCAATTCGTGATTGTAGTGATATTATTTTGTTTTTTCCAAGTAAATTATTTTGCTAAAGGCTTCCTCATCCTCCAGATATCAACTAAATCACACTCATCTATAAATTCCTTCATATAGGTATTATCTTCCCCCTTTTCTGACGGGCGTCTATTAACTCCGTTATTCAATGTACAATTGAAATGCCTAAAAAGAAAAAAAAATAAATACCTAAAATGATTTTCAAAAAGGCATATATACAAATGAAAGTATTTTTTTGCCTGTATCATATGTAATATTGCCATATTTTCTTTCTTGTTATTGTAACCATAAACGTTTCCAAGCAAAAACATTTGTTCATTGAAAAAATATGCAGTGACCATTTGGATCAACTGTTGAGGACATAACAGACCCTGAAAATCTCCGTTTCAAAATTAAAGTTCCAGCCAATTTGTGTTCCATAAGATGCCCACAAATCCCTCCCCCATTGAGATCTCCAAAATTTTACATTTGGACCAGAATGCGTTTCTTGTATAAAACAAAAGTCTGCATTGAATTTTTTTGCATAAAGGATTATTGCTTTTCATTAAGTATTGTCCCTTAGACCCCGAGCATTTAAAGAAATAAGATATAACAACGAAATAAACTTACTCTCTGAGAAGAAAATATAAATTTTGACTTTGTTAGAACTTCTCGGTCCTAGAACATTTATATATTTCAATATTTCAATTTAACAATTCTAACAGCATTAGAAAACAATCTTGAAATTTGAACCATAGCGGTTAACATTTGTCTTATAATATTGCCATACTTCTCTTATCACCGGATTTCTTTTCCATCGATGAAGGGTCATGCTCCTATAAAGTACGCAGCTTAACAGTCCCGTGCCTGCTCCACTGTCGGCCAAAGTTGGTTGCGTCTTTCGCGATCCTCTGGAGTGAGGACTTCCTTGAACTTCGGCCTTCTTGTCATCAGGAGCGCTGAACGCTTTGCTGTCTTCTAAAGAACATCCCGAAAGTGTCTCATGGTGAACTGTGCGATGATGGGTCTTGGTTGAGGTGACACATTAGTGATTCGTCTTGGCCCAAGGCTATGAACGGTATCAATCACGTCTTGAAACTATTCTTTGCCATCCGGGACAATGTGTTGACATATTTCAGTGACCTTGTTCCGCACGTCCTCTCCACCTTCATCAACTAGTTCATAAAGACGCAAATTCCATCTTTTTTTATATATATATATCTCGCCAATTCCATCACCTTGTTTTCCTTTTTTTTTTCCTTTTTTGTTGACCTGCTCTTCAGTTTTTATCACCAACACTTTGATGTTTTTCATCTCTTCCGTGACGTGGGTTATAGTGTCCACCAAATCAGCAATCTTTTGGGTCATACTCAGTGGTGTAGTGGGGATTTTTTTAAGTGGTTGTAGGCGATTCTGGGATGTTCTATATATACATACAGAACATCAATCAAAGGCTACAACACCAGTTGAACGAACGTTAAATTTAATGTTTTACTACTCCAAAATAATCACAGGCCAACGTTATTAAGAATAACTCTCATTAGAACAATGATCAACAAACATTTCAACAACCCGCAGACAGCGCTGCCTCGAAACAAAAAAAATTAATAAATAAATAAGAGTAACTTACAGTTGATGTTATCATTGACTGTCAAAGAAACCGCCACACTGGCTCAACTAGCTCACACAAAGTGTCTGAATTGGGTGTCTGGATACTGGTGGCGTCTTTCTCTTTCCGAAAATAAAAATCTATGTTTTTCTGCTTTTCCTCTGTCATTTTAGTGCAGGGCTAGAACCGAAATAAAAATTGAACGTGGCGTCAGGAGAAGTGGGTGGACGGCGTACCCCCACGTACCACGCCCTCTACACCCCTGGTCATACTAGCCCCTTGTTCTTTAATAGCCGCTTTCAGCGTTTAAATCATAGGTGTCGAACTCCAGTCCTCGAGGGCCGGCATCCTGCATGTTTTCCGGTTTTCTTTCCCCAACACACCTGGGTCAAATGATTAGCTCATTAGCAAGCTCTGCAGGAGCTTCAAAATGATCCCAAACATTTGAATCGGATGTTTTTGAGGCAAAAGGTTTGAAAACATGTAGATATCGGCCCTCGAGGACTGGAGTTCGTCACCTGTGGTTTAAATGATAGCCTCTTTGCTCGTCTTGAGCTGCTTTTTTAGTTTTTATTTATTCTTTTTGCGGCTCCCTCACCGGTGACAAGTTAAGACTTTGAGAGGAGTGGTTCCTGTTGCCGAAATCACTCTGCATGACTAATCATAAAAAAAAAAAAAAAAAAAAAATGTACCGCGGCCAGTTCTTTTTTCGGCGACCGAGTAAGTTCACGTTTGCTTGCTATGCCGCCATCTTCTTATCGCCCTCTTTAATAGTTTTGTTTTTAAACTCGTGAGTCAACGGTGTCACTTCCGTGTAACCACGGATCAAAAGCTGCAACTTTTTATGATTGATATTATAACTGCGGTAATTTGGCTTTGTTGGTAACTTTGAAGGATGGAAGGACCAATTTGTAAGTGAACGACTCAATTCAGTGCCTTCTTGTGAACACGTTACCATGTGTGGTTAAAGCGCTCATCTAGGCCAGTGGTTCTCAACCTTTTTTTCAGTGATTTACCCTCTGTGAGATCTTTTCAGACAACTACCCCTTAACCAGTGCAAAGCATTTTTGGGTTAAAAAAAAAGACTTAAAACATACCATCAGTGTCTGATTTATTAGACTTTAGACCCTTTCGTGCGTCATTTGTAGTGGTCCACAAAAAATAGTCAGCCTGAAATGTCCGCTTTTAGATCATAGATGAAATCTGTCATCAAAAAGAAATAACTTTATTATTAACAACTATCGTACGACAAAAGTGTCAGACATGTCGTCAAAAAGAAATAATTATAAATATTTGTCCACAGAAAAATATTGAACAAAAAGCAGCCTGTTTTGGGATTGCAGTATAGATATGTTCACAAAAATAAATGATTAACTTTATTTGTCTCCCAAAAATAATAGTCAAGCTGTTCTAAAAAAAATAAATAATAATCATGAACAAATTTGTCCACAGAAATATTAAACATAATGTGTCTGACCTGTTCTTAAAAAAAATATATATGAACTTATTTTTCCACGGAAAAATGTTAAACATTAAGTGCCCTGTTTTGGGATTACAGTAGAGATCCCTTCACAAAAACAACTAATTAATTATTAATGAACACTCTTCCCCAAAATAATAATCAACGAAGTGTCAGACCTGTTCTCAAAAAGTAAAAATTATAAATAAATATTTGCACAGAAAAATATTAAACTTAGTGTTCTCTTTTGAGATCATATTAACAATGTTTTCACAAAAATCATTAACTTGACAGGTAACGAGAGATGGCACATGAAGAGTTGGTTTTAACTATTCTAATATGGAAAGAATCCGACTTTTTACAATAATCAATTTGAATAACCTACTCAACATAAAATGTGTTTTATCAACTTATATTTTCCTGAAAAAAGTAATACAATAATCATTTTGAAAGGATTTTTGCATGTTTGTTTTATGTAAAATCTTGATAAAAGTCAGGGTGATGAATCCTGAGGTTGGACCGCAGGTCGGGGTGGTTTTTGTCGTTACTGTTTCTCCTGTGCTGGTTTCACTATTGCATGTTTTGCACACAGACTTCCCTGGTGTTGTTGATCAAATGAAATACTGCCAGACTGCACTTTTACACTAATGTGCATCCACAAGGCTTTGAAAAAAGTAAGCAGTGTTAAAGGTGGGCCCCATATGTTCACATATGCTCAAATCTGCATGCTTAATTTATTGCAACATTTAGGATGCCTTAAGTTCATTTCAACATTAAATTTTATATTTTACCATGCGATAGCAAGGCCCCTGTCATTCAAAACTTAGAGATATGGCCGGTCAGTTAATAAAAAAAGACTGATATTGATAGCTGGAGAGAGTTGCAAACTGCATCTGAGCCGAAATAACTCTGTTTTACTGTAGTGTTTTCAATGTAGGTGTTGGTGACACCAAATTAAACCACAATAATGAAGACCCTTGGTTTGTTCTCTGCTTTAATTGCCTCCATTGGTCACAAAATGTGTGGTGAAAACTAATGACAAAGTGCATCTGTCATGCCTTTGGTTCAAAGTCAGCCATCAAAGTAATAGTAGTAGGAGTAGTAAAAAAGATTACTGAAAATATGAGCAACTAACGCAGGGTGAACCAAGGCCAAAACAACAAATAAACAGTCCTATCTGGGAGATTACCAAAACTAACCTAACAAACGAAACAAACAAAAGATGATAGGCTTACCTCCATAACCTACAGTGGCTTGCGAAACTATTTGGCCCCTTTGAACTTTGTTACCTTTTGCCACATTTCGGGCTTCAAACATAAAGATATAAAACTGTAGTTTCTTGTGAAGAATCAACAACAACTGAGACACAATCATGAAGTGGAACACACTTTATTGGATATTTTAAACTTTTTTAACAAATGAAAAATTGGGCATGCAAAATCATTCAGCCCCTTTACTTTCAGTCCAGCAAACTCTGTCCAGAAGTTCACTGAGGATCTCTGAATGATTCAATGTTGACCTAAATGACTAACGATGATAAATGGAATCCACCTGTGTGTAATCAAGTCTCTGTATAAATGCACCTGCATTGTGATAGTCTCAGAGGTCTGTTTAAAGCGCAGAGAGCATCTAGAAGAACAAGGAACACACCAGGCAGGTCCAAGATACTGTTGTGGAGAAGTTTAAAGCTGGATTTGGATACAAAAAGATTTCCCAAGCTTTAAACATCCCAAGGAGCACTGTGCAAGCAATAAAATTGAAATGGAAGGAGTATCAGACCACTGCAAATCTGCCAAGATCTGGCCGTCCCCCTAAAGTTTCAGCTCATACAAGGAGAAGACTGATCAGAGATGCAGCCAAGAGGCCCATGATCACTCTGGATGAACTGCAGAGGTTTACAGCTGAGGTGGGAGAATCTGTCCATAGGATAACAATCAGTCGTATACTGCACAAATCTGGCCTTTATGGAAGAGTGGCAAGAAGGAAGCCATTTCTTAAAGATATCCATAAAAAGTGTTGTTTAAAGTTTGCCACAAGCCACCTGGGAGACACACCAAACATGTAGAAAAATGTGCTCTGGTCAGATGAGACCAAAATTGAACTTTTTGGCAACAATCCAAGACGTTTGGCGTAAAAGCAGCACAGCTCATCACCCTCAACACAATGAGGGTGGAGCCAAATACAGGACCATTCTGGAAGAAAACCTGATGGAGTCCGCAAAAGACCTGAGACTGGGACGGAGATTTCTCTCCCAACAAGATAATGATCCAAAACATGAAGCAAAAGCTACAATGGAATGGTTCACCAAAAAACGTATCAAGGTGTTAGAATAACCAAGTCAAAGTCCAGACCTCAATCCAATTGAGAATCTGTGGAAAGAACTGAAAACTACTGTTCACAAACGCTCTCCATCCAACCTCACTGAGCTCGAGCTGTTTTGCAAGAAGGAATGGGCAAAAATACCATTCTCCATGTGCAAAACTGATAGACATACCCCAAGCGACTTGCATCTGTAATTGCAGCAAAAAGGGCGCTACAAAGTATTAACTCAATGGGGCTGAATGATTTTGCACGCCCAATTTTTCATTTTTTATTTGTTAAAGTTTAAAATATCCAATAAAGTGTGTTCCACTTCATGATTGTGTCCCACTTGTTTTTTCTTCACAAGAAACAGTTTTATATCTTTGTTTGAAGCCTGAAACGTGGCAAAAGGTCACAAAGTTCAAGGAGGCCAAATAATTTTGCAAGCCACTGTACATAAACAGGAGAAAATGGCATAACAAAAAAGGGAGTCCACCCCTACTGCTCCAACTACACAAACTATAAACTAACAAACAAATGTGAGGCCGGTTGGGAGCGGAGGAGGACGAAGGATCGTCTGCAGCTGTCTCCTGCGTCTGTCATCTTGGCTCAATATATGTCAGGTGCGTACTGACAACAGCCGATCACGGGCCCTCCCGAACCCGACCCTCCAATCTTCATGTCGTTGTGGCACACATCTATTTGCATAGAAAATGCAAGGGAGAACACGGGGGGAAAAACAAAGCAGGCAAGCACCTGACAGCGAACCCCATGACCGGACTCATAACAGTAGAATTTATTAACAGTTACAAATATGAACAGGTACATACATAATTGTGGTTCATAAACAAGAAAACAGTTTGTCAAAGCACCCAAGTGAACTGCACTCATGTCATCAACTGCTTCAATTATTATAATAAGTTTAAAGTGTTTGGGCGCATATTTTTCTTTATTATAATGCATGTAATGCACGTTACCTCACTTTTACCGGGTAAAATATGACTTTGTGTCTAATGCCTAACCAGACCACATTACAGCAAAAAGTAGTGCGTTGCAGTAGTTACAATACTTTTGTAAAACATTACTCCCAACACTGGTGACCAGCAACAAGTTTGTGTCGTCACTTCACACTTGGAAGGGTCCATGGTGCTGTATCACAATGTCTGCAAATGTTATTTCAAAATACCATGAGGCATCACCATAGTTTTCATTTTATCCTGCATAATTTGGGTGCGAAAACCAGGTCGTGATGCAGTATTTCAGATTCCTTGTGGTGTGTATATGAGGCCTCCTGAAGCCTATCGACGCATTGGGTGAATTATTGACACCGCTTTGGCACTCTCACTTTGTTTATCATTTCCACACCTGATGGATCTTACATGCATTGCACCCAACCTATAAAGAATGTTATTTATGCCTGTTTATATTTCCATCCATCCATCCATCTTCTACCGCTGTCTTCCGGGGTCGGGTCGCGCGGGCAGCAGCTTGAGCAAGGAAGCCCAGACTTCCCTCTCCCCGGCCACTTCATCCAGCTCTTCCGGAAGGATCCCCAGGCGCTCCCAGGCCAGCCGAGAGACATAGTCCCTCTAGCGTGTCCTGGGTCGTCCGCGGGGCCTCCTTCCAGTCGGACAAGCCCGAACCACCTCACCAAGGAGGCGTCCGGGGGCATTCAAACAGGTGCCCGAACCACCTCAGCTGGCTCCTTTCAACGCCGAGCCCCTCCCCCTTTTCACCCTATCTCTATGGGAGAGCCCGGACACCCTGCGGAGGAAACTCATTTCGGCCGCTTGTATCCAGGATCTTGTTCTTATGGGTGTCCATATGTGCACTTGGCATCAGGACACCCTAGGCTGCAGTTCGATGATCGACTTTGTGGTCGTATCAGCGGATTTGCGGCCGCGCGTTTTGGACACTCGGGTGAAGAGAGGGGCGGAGCTGTCAACTGAGAACCACCTGGTGGTGGGTTGGCTCCGATGGTGGGGGAGGATGCCGGCCAGACCTGGCAGACCCAAACGTATCGTGAGGGTCTGCTGGGAATGTCTGGCAGGGTCGCCTGTCAGAAGGAGTTTCAACTCCCACCTCCGGCAGAATTTCTCCCACGTCCCGGGGAAGGCGGGGAACATTGAGCCCGTGTGGACCATGTTTCGCACCTCCATTGTTGAGGCGGCTGATCGGAGTTGTGGCCGTAAGGTAGTCGGTGCCTGTCGTGACGGCAATCCCCGAACCCGCTGGTGGACACCAGCGGTTAAGGGATGTCGTCAAGCTGAAGGAGTGCAATCTGGCCTTCTTGGCCTGTAGGACTCCAGAGGCAGCTGACAGGTATCGGCTGGCCAAGCCGAGTATGGCTTCGGCGGTCACCAAGGCAAAAACTCAGGTGTGGGAGGAATTCGGATAGGCCATGGAAAGCGACTTCCGGGCGGCTTCAGAGAAATTCTGGTCCATCGTCCGGCGTCTCAACGGGGCTTCATTTGGATTGGCTCAGTGAAAAGATTGGCTCTCAAACGGCTCTTTTAGCTTTAGCTTTTCTTTTAAATATTGACAAATTTAGCGTACATTTTGATAAATGACTTTGTGAACTAAATATTGCACTCCACTGACTGCAAATAACAATTATCAACCAAAGGAAAGGGTTTTTACTTATTTTATTGAACACTAAAAAGGCTCAAAACAACAACCAAGCAACAAAATAAAACTTCAACCAACAAGAATCAAACATGCTGCATCATAACAAAAATAGTAAGTAGTAACTGCAACAGCAGCAGCGAACGGAACAAACATAAGCTACTTTATTTTAATAAACATAAGCTACTCCTTGCTTTACTTTAAATTTGCATTCAACGAAACTAAATTCTTCAACTTGGACGGGCTGATCCAAGCCCCTCCCCCCCTCGTCTCCCTCTCTGAGCACGGCAGCTGAGCGACTGCCAAACCTCGCTTCAGACAGGTGAAAAAGAGAATGGTAAATGGACTGTCACTTATATAGCGCTTTTCTACCTTTGGTACTCAAAGCGCTTTACACTAGTCATTTACCTACTGATGCATCAGGAGCAATTAGGGGTTCAGCGTCTTGCTCAAGGACACTTCGACATGGTCATGATGGTCAGGGGATTGAACCCCCGGCCTCTCGGCTGGGAGACAACCACTCTACCACCGAGCCATGCCGCCTCTGAGAGTGACATAGAGAGAGCAAGCACGAGAGAGAGAGGGGGGGGGGTGATAGAGTCTGCTCTCGAGGGAGGGTGCCGGCTCTCATCGTTCACTTTGTACCGCTCGTTCGCTACCGACACATCACTAATGCCAACACAGGGTTTTTGCTCTCATAGCGGTTCGAAGGCGGTCATGTGTTGATGTGTGTGTTGCTGGACCATTCAGTAATGACTGCCCCCCTCCCTCAGTCATTATTGTCAATATTTATTTATAAAATTAAACACCCATTTAAGAGTGTGGCAGCTTAACCTGCTCAATGAAAAGATTTTTATAGTACAATAAGCAGTAATGGCCTGAGCAGTAATGTTGAAATGTTTAGTGTACACTCAATGGCCCTATCACATTAATAACTATTATTAGACTAAGTGGGTGGCTGTGTGTATGCTCTTCATATTATCTGATCCATTGAATGTTCTGTATTTGTATTTTGGGGAACAGATAGTTAACATCCTGTCAAGCAATCAAATAGCTTTGGTGTAATCACAATCTTAATTCTTTCCTGACGCCACATATAACTTTAGTTGGTTGTACGCAACCTTGACTTTGTACTAACCTTTCCAGTTCAGTGTAAAATGTCAATATTTGCAAGATTTTACCTCGGGACATATCTTTGGTGCCTTTTTTTTTCCCAAATTTGTAGCAATGCTCAGTTCATTTTTCTTCTGCTGATACAGTGGGCCCCCGTGTTACAAGATTAATCCGTTCCGTGGTTGGGCTCGCTGCTCACTTGAAAAGGTTCATATTTATATCTTGTTTATCATAAATGTTCTCGCTGCTCACTTGAAAAAGTTCATATATATCTTGTTTATCATAAATGTACTGATAAATACCAAGTTTTCATTTGTGCAACAGTATAAAAATATAGTCATTAATATATTAATGAAATATCTTGTAATATGAAATGACAATATAGTTCTTTTTTTTTTTTTTTTTTGACAGTGGGCCCCCATGTTATGAGATTAATCCGTTCAGCGGTTGGCGTCGTAAGGCGAATTCGCCATATGACGG
Source organism: Hippichthys cyanospilos (assembly GCF_059441005.1). Lineage (NCBI taxonomy): Eukaryota > Metazoa > Chordata > Actinopteri > Syngnathiformes > Syngnathidae > Hippichthys > Hippichthys cyanospilos. The sequence goes on from NC_142378.1 coordinate 21,703,423, forward strand.
GCAATCCAAATCTATTAGATAGCTAATGCGTTTAGAACCTCAGGTAAAAAAAATCAATATTGTACATACATATTAAAAATTGGTACCAAAATAGTATAGTAAGTGCTATCTACATACAATATACATGTATACAATCAGAAAACATAAATAAAAAATATAGAAAGGATTTATTTACCTTTTAGTGGCACTTGTTATGCCCATATTCCCTAATAAGGGTTATCTCCAGCATCGTTTCCATATAAATCATGTTCTTTCTTCTCTCTTTAACATCACTAGCAATCCTGGGACTCATGGCTAACCCTTTCAACTTTGGATTAAGCAGTAAAATGCACTATAACATACGGTTTTGTAACCACTCACAATCGAACAAAGCTTTTCCGTTCCTCCATTTTGAAACGAGTGAGGCCGGCAAATAGCAGACCAGAATTGTAGTGACGCGTTGACGGCCGATATAAACATGCACATCTAAGCATCAAACTATGCTTATATGGCAGACAGCTCAATCTTCTTCAAATGTTGTGGGAAAACGAATCAATTTTTTTAAGTTATTGTTTATAGGACGCTCCCATACTTTTGGCATGTTTGGGGAAAACATTCGTCTTATTTGTGGAATTACATACGGTACATAGGGGCATGGATAGACTCTGGCAAGGCCAATGTTAGATCCGTATTATGCTTATCGTATGCCTGACTCACTTATTTCACTATGCTATTAAACTTCTTTGCCTGCTAAGGGGTGGAAAGACGCCCAATCCATTCTTTATTACATATCAGCCTCATTTGCTTTGCCTTTCATGCATTGTTGTAAATCATGGCACGCCTTACTGTGTTTGCGGATATGAATGAATGCTTTATTTCGAACATGTGATTATACAAAACAACAAACAAAAAGAACAATGAAAAATGAAAACAGTTGAAACATTGGCTTAACATATTTGAAAAGGAGTAGGAGGAAGCGTAAGATTATTTAATCCTACCCCTTCTCCATTTAATAGTTAATGTGTTTTTTTCTTTGTATCCTTTTTTTTTTTTTTTTTTTAAATCACATACTCATAACATGAATGTGCCCAAAATAAGAAACAAGTAGACAGACAATATATGAGAACACTAATGGTTGTCACACACTTTTTCTTCCCTGTACCTTCGGAATACTATGTGTTTGAACTTGCTCATGCTTGGACATTGCTTCAGCTCCCAGTCAGTCTGTTCCACAGTTTCACTCCACATATTGAAATACAGAAAGTTTTTAATGTTGTGCGAGCACAGAGATGTTTAAAATTCAGTTCCCCCTCAGATTATATCCCCCTTTTTGGAAAAACAGTTTGTGAATATTTCCCAGAAGTAGATTGTAAATATTACTATTTTACTTTTTGGTCTGATGTTTTGCAGTTCAGTTGTTCCTTTTTTTCTGCATTTTTAAATTTTTGTTAGATGCATTCAATCATTTTGCTGCTGCAACTAACGATTATCTTAAGCGGTTAATTTTTGTCAACAGATTTCTCAACATTTTATTTTTGATCTGTTTCAAAAAGCTTGAATTTAAGTTTTTAGTACAGAAGATAAATTGCACAGTAAATGTTTTTTAGTTTTAATATGAAGTATGAAGAAAATGAAGTATTAATATGAAGATCAGTTTGCTTTCAGAGAGAATGATAGAGACATGGAAATGTAGTGAAGGTGTTGTTGGGAAGGTATGAATTCCTACTGCCGTGTTCCTGTCATCTGCAGGGGTGAGGCCGGTGTGAGCTCTCACAATAAGCAAGGAATGCTTACAAATCCATCAACGAAGAAAAATACTTTTAGACTGTTTAGAGTGAGAATTCAACATTGTAACATTGTTACATAAATTATATAAAGGTAGAAATCATCTGTTTTGTTCTGTCTAATTGTAATTTCCTTGTTGTGTGTTTCATTAATATTTTTTTTTCCCTTTCTTTCTTGCCTGTTCTGTCACTACCTTCTTTTTCATTTACCATTCCATGAAATCACCTGGCTTTGCTCGACCACCACCATGTCATCAAAAAAAAAACACATACCTGGTCAACTTAGTGGGCTTCATCAAGTCTCCCCTGTCCGTCACCAAGCTGCTCGATGACAGTGCCGAGCTACATTGTGAGGTGATAGGCAGCCCCATCCCAGAGGTGCAATGGTGGTTCCAAGAAGGCCAAGGGCCCAATGAGACTGCTGTGCAACTCTTTGATGGGGGGCGTGACGAACGCGTACACTTAAACGCCACATACACTACATACGCCACCAGCACTATTCGCTTCACGAGCCTCACGCTTGAAGACTCTGGTACCTACGAGTGCCGTGCCTCCAATGACCCCGACCGCAATGAGCTGAGGAAGACACCAAAAATCAAGTGGATCCGTTCACAAGCAAACATTATTGTGATTGAAAGTGAGTGGCTTAGGAAACGTTAGGAGACTCAGGTCAAAGTATTTCCCCCAGTAGTTGAGTCCTGAACGTTCTCTACTCCTTGTCAAAACCAACCTACCTTCCTTGCGTCAGTCCTGTAGTGAAGCACACCCCGCTCACCACCCCCAATCTCCTAATATAGAAATGATCTTAATCCCTATATTTTTCCATGTTATCGATAAAGTAGCAGAAGGACAGCTTTTTTGCACATAATACAGACTATTAGGTTTGGTTTCTGAAAATGGCATGTCTTTGTTAAGAGATCTGATGGCAGACTACATTTTCTCAGAAACAGACAAAATTGTGGCTCTGCTGTTTGCACCTTAGTTTTTCACACACACAATTGGTGAAATTTTTAGTATTTATTTCAAACCCCATCCCATTTTTTTCCATAGAACTATGCTTTATTTTAGGCCACCACTTCCTGAGTTTTTGCTATGTACTGTCAAACTTTGGTTTGATCCATGGTCCAAGGAAAGAGGACCTTTTACAATTTGGTGAACATCTGCATGTCTGTGCAGGTTATGCTTCTCCCAGCTATTTCTCCCCATTGTAGACTCCTTACTTCAGTCAGCAACGAAGAATAATACACTTAAGACTGAAGCATTATATCCAATATAATTGTCATTAACCTCTGCAATCTTGTTGCTTCTGCACTTTTTCATTTAGAGAGCTCTTCCTTTCTTTTTATTTAACCTTTTTGTCCAGCTTTCTCCTAAAACTGCCTTCTTTTCTTTCGTAACTATTGTACACTATTTGTGTCTGTCCTCTTCTAGTATTTAGTTTTACTTTTGTGTGAGCTTGAACTTTTATTACTAAACCTGATCCCTTTCTGAGAACACTTAACTATAATGTGGCAAACTTGAAATTGCTTTGTAATTTAAATCGTCATAGTTTAATCAATCAAATGGTAAATGTCTTTCTCTTCCTCTTCAAGCACCAACAATCATCACTGATCCCTATGAGGTTATCAACCAGACCTCTGCTGTGCTAACCTGCAATTTGACCAGCACCACTCTCGTGATCAAGGGCTCGTATTGGACCCACAACGGTAAAGTCATCGAGTCATCCAAATCTTCAGACCTTGACCACAGCACGGTCCTGCGGTAAGTTGCATTTATGGGTTTTGCCTTTGAGATGAGCATTCAGTAATTTACTGATGTCATTGATGTGAAGGCCCCATTATGCCTATCTCTATTCCTGCGCTGCTGCCTTCATTAGCATTGAATTTCAAGTCACTTTTACACGGGGATTCCACATACTGCATTGTGTCTCCGCTCCGCTGCGGTGCACCATCACAATGACACCGCACATCCCCGCCCACTGCATGTGTGTCTGCTCTGCCGTGTCAGAGTCCCTGCACAGTCATACTGCGCTTACACGGGGACTACCAAATCACGAGAGTGTGAGGAGATGAAATCAGTCCTTCCTGGTGCTCAACGCATCCAGGACAAAGGACATGGTCATTGATTTTGGAACCCAGACACCAAGCTTCATTCCCACAGCCATCGAGGGACATCCTGTGGAATGCGTGAGCTATTATAAATACCTCAAGACTGTAATTGACTCAAAACTGTCTTTTAACCAAAATAGTGAAGCTTTGTGTAAGAAGGGACATCAGCCTTTGTTTTATCTTCGGTGACTGGCCCATTTTAATGTGGATAAGACCATGCTTTTTATTTTTTTTCCGTGCTTTTAAAGAATCTGTTTCCCTGGTGTCCTGGTTTGCACACTTGACCCTCAAGGACGAAAATGCACTCGGAAAGGTAATCAAGTGTGCTGGAAGGCTAAGTAGGGATCCTCAACTCCCCATGACAGTGCTCTATCCTCCTGACGACCAGCAGTTCAAATTTGTCCTCTGTAGAGGACATTTCTAAACCTAAATATCTCCCACCCAGTACATCCAATCGCATTGATCGCTCTTGTGCTCTATAGAGGACATTCAGAGCTTTCCAATGATACCAAATTTGTAGGGGTGGGGCTTTGTTACCTTGACTACACCGTAGAAGAAAATGGCTTCCCTCAATGCAAGCACTTTTTATGGGAAGAGGAAAAGTAAATGTTCAATACTTTTTAACAAACACAATTTGTCTTGAAATGCTGTTGGCATTTTATTTATAAGACTCTTCTGAACACGTTAAAGTGTCTTTTGAGTTATTTTAAGTGTATTTGAGCCTAGTATTCAAGTGTTTAATACATGTCCTCAGTAATGGACATTTGAAGTTATTTCGTCCATTTTGGTCTTTTTTTCCCAAATGACAAGAAAGGGAGTCATTCTCAGAAGCAGAGAGAATTTTACTGCGGATTGTTGATGGAAACTCAGACATTGCGTTATCTGATGAAGATGATCAAGATCCACTGTTTGAGGTAGAACTAGAGTAAGATGATTCAGGGAGCTCTGAGGAGGAAATTCAGGCAGGGCTAGCAGATGCAGAGGATTCATATCAAGCAGCACTGTCCACATCTAAGTCCAGTCGACGTTTACTATGGAGCAAGAATACAAAATTCAAATCCCAACTTGATGATCCTCCCATTATACAGAGCAATGATGCTGCTCTGACACGCCTAAACTGGACCCCGGTGGATTATTTTAAGCAATACGTACATTGATGACTCTGTGTTTTGAAGAAATGGCCCTGTTCACAAATCAGCTTGAAGTACTTGTGTCTGGAGCAACGTTAAATACCACACCTGAGGAATTGAACACATTCTTTGGGAATTCTATTTACATGGGTTGTCTAGGATATCCAAACACTCAAATGTATTGGGCCTCAAGTACTAGAGTAAAAATTGTGGCGGAATCCATGACCATCAATCGGTTTTACAAATTGAGAAACTCCAAGCTCGTCAACGACCTTGGTTTCAAATGAAGAAAAAAACAAGTGATCTCTTGTGGAGAATCAGGCCCCTCTTGAGCAAAGTAAGGCAAGGATGTCTGAGTCTGCCAAGAACAGGAAAAATGTGCATTGATGAGGAAATGGTTCATTTTACTGGTCGATGTCCAGTGCGCCAGTATGTACCAGGCAAACCAAACCCAACTGGACTGGAGGTATTTGTCTTGGCTGCACCAACTGGTCTAGTTTTGGATTTTGTGGTCCACCAAGGCAAGACAACTTTCACAGCTCCAGGAGGAAAGGGCATCGGGGAACAAGCTGTTCTTCAATTGACAGACTCAGTTCCCCAAGGCACCCACCTGTTCTTTGACAGGTACTTTACAATCAGCCTCATTGACACCCTGATGACAAAAGGACTGACAGCAACTGGAACTCTCACAAATAACAGGGTTCCAAAGGACTGCAAGATCATAGGTGATAAGTTCTTCAAAAAGAGGGTCATCAGAGATGGGTTCCCTGGTTGACCACTGGCTTGTTGTCCAACCATTTTATGACAGCAAGTTCAGGTGTGAAACCACAGCCAAATGCAGCTCTGAGACACTATGGTGCTGTGCATCTTCCAGAGATGGTGGATGAAACACATGCATCAAGGTGTCGCCAAGCTGGCTGCAACAGTAAAACATATGTTGTGTGCTCCAAGTGCAAGATTTTTCTTTGTTTTTCCAAGAAAGCGAATTGCTGTTTGAAGTATCATACCAAATAAGCATAATAGAAGCAAAAGTGAAACAAAAGAAAAGAGATGATGGACAGTTATGTTTATGTTGAATACTTTGTCAAGTTGACTTGTTGATATTTTTGTTGGACTAACTTTTTCGTAATAAAGTTCTGTTTCCCCTGTATTGGGTTCCGATGTCCACTGTAGAAGACACATCATAGCTTAAAAACAAAAATAAAAATTTCAAAAATTTCTTTTGCAATATTACAATTACTTCACATAGATTGGGGAATTTCAAAATAAATGTGATCGGGCAACATTTTTTTTTCCTGGTAGTCAGGAGGTATGAGGCCCAGCTGTAGCATAAAGCCCCATAATGATGGACAGCACCTTCTGGTCGCCTTTCTTAAAAAGGGGAACCACCACCTCAGTCTGCCAATTCAAAGGCACTTTCCCCGATGTCCACGCAATGTTGCAGAGTTGTGTAAACAAGGACAGCCCGACAACATCCAGAGCCCTTAAAAACCCGGATCTCATCTACACTTGTGGGTTTGCCACCAAGGACTTACTTGACCACCTCAGTGACTTTCGCCCCGAAGATGGGAGAGCCCACCTCATAGCTTCCAGACTCTGCTTCCTCAGAGGAAGAAGTGTCAGTAGAATTGAGGAGGTCTTTGAAGAATTTCGCCTACTGTCTCACAACGTCCCTCATTGAGGTCAGCAACACACCAGCAACACACTGTACACAGTGTTAATGATGCACCGCTTTCTTCCCCTGAGATGCTAGATAGTGGACAAGAATTTCCTTGAAGCAATTATAAAGTTGTTAACCATGGCCTCACGAAATACCCCCACACACCCGAGTTGGTTCAAGTTCATGTTTTTCCCTCCCCTAGATTGGACAAGATCACTCAAACCTCCGGTGGAAAGTATGAGTGCATCTTCCAGAGTGACCCACAAGTGCAGAAAACAATTGAAGTCAAAAGTAAGACAATGATTAGGTTGACCACCTTTTTTTTTTTTAAACCACTTTGTTTTTTTTCCTCTCAAATTAGATATTAAATTCATGCTATTCAGGCCTCATCTTCTCCTTGTAGCCATCCCACACGTGGCAGCCTCCAAGCACTCTGAGCATGGCAATGAGAGAGACAAAGGTGTAATGGTGTGTGTGAGTCATGGCTACCCATTACCGACTGACTGGACCTGGTTCAAGGTTGAAGATGGTGTCCCAACGGTAAGATAGCTCGATTCATAGTTTTTTTATTGTCATTACACCTGCACAAAGCAAATGAAATTCACTTAAACTGGCTGGAATTGTCCAAGAAGCATACATAGACAATACCCGATGGAGGGGTACAGGCCGGTAAGCTCTGTTAACATGCAACCAATGCTTTGCGATCTTGGATAACAGAAGTTTGAGCGAAAAAAATCCTTTTGAGATTGTTGTGTGGTGTTTGCATATGTGTTTGCTAAGTGTCGTTCAGCTGATGCGCCAAGGCATCCACTCTTTAAGAAGCAAATTTTGGAGAAAGAAGCAAAACTTAAAAGGCAAATGGAATTGATCCACATGGTTTCCTTAACGTTGTGTTTTGCCATACAGACTTCATTCGCAGTATCTAATGCAAAAGTTCCTAAACGATTTTGAAGAGTCGTGTGCTATGTCCACTGCACAAAGCTGCGATGGAATGAATTCCTACATGGGTTCAAATTCTTCACTCACTACGAAGCTTGCCAGCGAAGAGAACAAACCTACCCAAAGTCCAAATACTAGTCATTGCTGCTGCTATTCAATCACCATTACATTTCACCTGAGACCTCGGAGACATCCAGGACTTTACAAGGCGTGATCGAGGTGCTTGCAAGGCAACAAATATTGTCAGGTCAGAATATTCCTGAGTTCAAAGGGAACTTGCTGGAATATCAGCAAAATGTTCCGAGCAGTCATCTTGTACCTGGCTTGGGAGTGAGCAACCTAAACTGCAGCGAATTTATGGGCCTCCCAGATCCATACTCCCAGAAAATTGTTCCTGCCCCAAAGTGTAGCTCCTCTGCTGTCAGGCAGAGTCAGGAAACCTACCGGGCTAGTTCTAGGTTCACGGAGTGGCAGTGAGACACCAGAGAGGGTTAGGGTTAGGGAAGGGAAGGGACCTGGCCTGTAAGTCAGGCCATGATGCAAAAAATAATTTCTAGTCCATTCAGATTCAATTCTAACCAAACAAAACATATGCAATCAGGTTTAACACATTGTAGTAGACCAAAAACAGAAGAATCTTACCAAAACTTGTCTTTGGGAAATCTTAAACTTGACGTGTCTTATCTCATCCGAATTTACACTGTTGCAGTGAAAGAATTGTGTTAGCACTCAGAGCTGTTGACTGTTTAGTGACTTTAGTGACTGCAATCAATGAACAGGTGTGCCCTGGTCCAATTAGGCTGTCTATTAGGGTGTGGTGTTGCCACTTCCTCCATGGGGGAGGGGCAGCTTGGTTTTATTCCTTTTTATTTTTTGTTCTATTTATATTTATATTTACTGGGGTTACAAAAGACTAGCATTTTTTTTTTTTTTTTTTGCAAGAGTATGTGGACAAGTGGGCCAAGTTTGAAGATGTGATACTGTCAAAGGTAGATGTAGAACTTGGACTCCATCGTGGGACTATTGCACCCAAGGCTATTGCACCCTATCAGGTCATTGCTAGCGTGCAATAAGGTTCCCTATGCTTTACTAACACGGCTCTGCTGGACCAAAACTTGAACCCTCAGCAAAGACACCAGCCACAATGGAACACAGACAAGTGTCAACAAACCGAATATCATTTCACAAGTTAGAACTCTGGATTCATCAGGTCAACAATCACTTTGTTGAGCTTGAGCAGAATGATTGACTGGAAATGTTGCAGAAGGATTGCAACTTCCTTAACTTGGTATCACAATAAATTAAAATTTTAGGTGACTATTACAGCATTGTTCTGCCACTAAGGAACAAGTGAAAGCTTCCAAGTGATTGCAAAGTTGCTGAAGAGTGTGCATTAAACTTGAAAATTTGCGAAAACCCCAGTTTTGCATTTGGAGTACTCCTTTTCAAGAGCAGCAAGCATCATTGAAAAAGGCTACACTGTGAAGCAAGCCCTTTAACGACCTAGGTCGTGATGATGGCAGAGTATGGTACTTGCCATATCAATGAGTTAATCACCCATGCAAGAATACAATCTGAGGGGTCTTTGGCTAGGTTTACCGTTCTGCCGAAAAGCCGAAAAATTCAGATTGTTGTTTTTGGTGGGTTTTTTTGCACTTATATTTGTTTGCCCTTATCTGACTTGTATCTGATCTTTTGATGGCAGTGTAAATGACACGTCATATTGTTTTTTTATTATTATATTTTCCCCAAAATGTAACCCAGGCCACTTATGTGGTACTAAATCCAATATGTATTCTTATACATGCGATGTGACTCTGAAGGGCCAGGTCACAGTCATCTGACTTGCACGTAACAATAAATATGACAAATGTCAAAATTCGGTGCTCAAAGGCGAGAGCAGACTGTGGGGGAAAAAAAAAAAAAAACATACCAGGTGAAGAAAACTCAATGAAGGGGGAACAAGATACATGTTTTTCTCTTTGACTCTCTCTAGCTTGCTCTTGCTGGCTAGGAGCAAGTGAACTGGTCGCTTGGGGCGAGTGAGCGAGACCTTACTTGACCTTACTTGCACTGCACACGGGTTTTTATTTCCCCTGACTCCAATTACGAAGGGGTCTGGGAGAGGATGATCAGATCCGTAAGGAACATACTGAATGTCACACTAAAGCAGTACTTCTCAATTATATTTTGCCAAGCCCACCGAGTAAAAAGAGGTTTTTGCACCCCCCCACACACACACACACTCATTGCGCTGATTATAAATATTGTAGATAAGATTATCTGTAAGAATTGTATAAATATACCTAAATCTGCATCCTTTTTAACATTGACAAAAGGGAAAAAAAAGCAAAATTAATCAACTTTCAACAGCTGTTAATTATTTTTTTACAGTGTTTGTGCGGCTTACAGCTTACTCAAAAACTGAAAAAAAGTAACCAAGTACATCAAAGTGCCTGAAACTTTAAAAAAAACATATATATATGGAATATGGCTGATTTTGTGGAAAAGATGGGTACTAAAAAATCCGCTTGAGTTACAGGAGCGGCATAAATAGTCCTGCCTTTTTCAAAATTCTGCAGTTGGAGATATTTTCTTAGTTGTGGATGATACCCCGCCACTAAACTCATGGATCACGAGGAATGTCAGCCATATACAGTAATCCCTCGCTGTATTGTGGTTCATCTTTCACGGGATCGCTGCTTCACAGATTTTTTACAGTGTGGATATTTTTTTACAGCGCATTGAGCTCTGAATCCTGATTGGCTTAGGGGCTTGACTGTTGACTCAAAATAAAATATTGACTCTGTACTGTATTGGTTTTTCACTTGTCAATTTGTTACAAAAGGCAAGAGGATCCAAAAGCTTGCTTTCGTCTCCTGTGTCTCTCCTGTGCCCGTGTGCTTCAGCTCAGCTCATACGTTACAAACGTGCTAGTAAACACATTGATTGACACATTGGTCTCTGTGAGCCAATCACGTGACTCGTAGGCGTGCCAAGAGGAAACGCACACGTCTGTGTGCCTACCGAGAGTAACGGAGAAATGCACAGCTTTGGAAATCTGACTTTTACCTGGATTTCTTTTGTAATAAATTGAAATTTCAAGTGTATTGTTATGATATAAGAGGCTTCACTTTAATTCGATGTCCGGGCCTATCCGTTTATAAAAAATCTTGCTCAGAAAAAGAAAGAGCTCAACAACTACTCATAACAATGTGCGGGTTCAGGACGAAGAGGCATAGCTGGGATTATGAAATACGTGAGTGACAATGTTTCCAACTTTGTATTACTATATTAAAATGATTGTTAAAAACAAATTTGGGGCTTTAAAACAGGTTTTGATTTTTGGTTTTATTCTATAGTTTAGTATTACATTGTAAAATAACAAAAACTAAAGCTGGCTACTTCACGGATTTCACTTTGCGCGTGTTATTTTTGGAACGTAACCTGCGCAATAAACGAGGGATTACTGTACCCACAGACAAGTTAGGACTTGTGCATCAGGTCCATATAAAAACAAAGAGCAGCACTAACGAAGATTTGCTTTCTCCAAGAAGTCTAATGAGAGCTTAAAGAAGTTCAACGACATACTGTGAGCTTTTCTTTCAGTCCCCAATATGTTGGCTCCAAATGTTTAATTTTTAAATGTCTCCAGTTAAGAGAACAATTGGGGGCCGGTATGTCGGAGCCAATTCACAGTATTAGAATAATCTATTTGTTATAATATGAATTTAAAGTTCTGTTCTTGTTTAGCCAAGATCTGGATTTTTTTGTTTTGTTTTGTTTTGTTTTGTTTTAGTATGGCTTACTGGCTATTTGTGTTATTAACCATTTAAGACAAGTGAGAGAGGTGCATTTTACCGTCCCCTTAAGAGTCTTGGCGCCAGTTAGGACTGATAATAGAATTGAGCAGGGTTTCCTTAACGTATTTGCCATTTAAAAGAACTTATTTAGAATAATACTTTGAGAAGAAGATTTAAAGACTGCAACATAATTTGTTATCCCCCCTCGATCTTTTTTGCATCAAAGCCCTGTGAAAGTTTTTTTTATTGGCAAGCGCACAAGTAATCCAAAGCACAGTTTTAGTCTCCTCGCAGTCAGCAAAGCAGGCAGATAAGAGGTAAAGGAGGAGCAGAGCAAAAAAACTGCCTTCTCTGTCGAGTTAAATCAAGGGGGAAAAAAAACACTGACGCATATGCAATGATCTGGCAAATGATTCTAAAGATCTACATTACTCAGCCCATCATCAACGGCACCAGCGACAAGTATGAAATCAAGAGTACCCCTGAAAAGACTGTGCTGAGCATCAACGACCTGAGCATTGAGAAAGATGTGGGAGACTACAACTGCATAGGCACCAGCGACATCGGAACCAGCTCCGACCAGATCCACCTGCGTGTCCGGAGCCGCCTAGCTGCTCTCTGGCCCTTCCTTGGCATCGTGGCTGAGGTCATCATCCTTGTGACCATCATCCTCATCTACGAAAAGAGAAGAAAGCCTGATGAAGTTACAGACGGTAGGTGAATCTTATATTAATGTTGTAAGAGCTATTAAAGTAGTGGTTCTTAAGCTGGGTTCAATTAGTCTGTCTCAGGGGTGTGTCGCAGCCTACACCGATTTGTTGAGCGCAAGCAATGGGTTGGTTTTATTCTATGGACAAGGTGATGTTCATACACGGTTCATTTTGTCAGCCAGTTTTAAAATAAAACATCTTAAATTTGTGGGGGGGATCACATTTTCATTCAAGAAGAGTGTTAAATGTGCAAATTAAACTGGTGGGGTTCATTATCTCCAATAAGATTAAGAACCACTGTCTTAAAGTAAATGTGTAGTGACATACAATTAGAATTTTTTTTTTTAATCCGTATACTTTTTTCTGGACGCTTTCACGGTTCATTTACAAAGTGTTATCGGACATTCTGTCTTGACAAAGCAAATTTTTTTATTGTCATAGTTTGATAGTGTAGATCAGGGGTCACCAACGTGGTGCCCGCCGGCACTGGGCAGCCCTCAAGTATCACATGAGTAGCACGCAGACCTGTTCTGCAAATAGTTTACAAGTGATAGAACAATGTGATTTTCTAGGAATTTTATGAACAATTATGTATATAGGACATATACATTACATATTACACTTCATTTAGATATTTAATACAGCTGCTTCTTAGTTATTGTGAGGAATCAATAGTATTACTCAGTACCAAAGAAGTAGCTCTCGGTTTCAAAAAGGTTGGTGACCCCTGGTGTATATATATATTAGCCAGTCAAAAGCAATGTATTAGAAACAGGTTACAGTTTGACGCAGTATGGTACTAGACTAATCCAAACACAATAGCAAGCATTGTTGAAATATTGAATGCTTTTACACCTAATCTCAATTTTAGCAGTGTTACCTGTGTCAAGGCAGATTTTTAAGCAACAACTGCTAATAGTGTTTCTGTTTTTTTTTTGCCTGGGGCATACATCTTGCACATTTTGCAGATTCAATTGACCTATTCATGTTCTTTGTTTTTCTTGGTTTTCCATCCCTGTTCATTTCCACCCAGACCGAGGTTAGGTTCACCCCGGGCTTAATGCTCAGTCGCCCCCCCCCCCCCCCCCCTTTTTTTTTTTTTTTTTTTTAAATATATTGTGAGTTGGTTCCCATTTACAAGTAAAGCCGGTCAACCGTTAACTGACAAAAATCATACTGTGTTGCTGCTTGTGAATGCTAAAATCCCAATCCAATCCAACTTTATTTGTTAAGCACTTTAAAGCAACCACAGCTGACCAAAGTGCTGTACAGAAAAATAAAAACATCGTAAAAACAGACACAAAAGTTCAAGGACATAACACGCTAAATCTGACAAGACAAATGAGTAAGGGTCAAAAATAGAATAAAATGAAGGATACAAAGAATAAAATAGCGAACAAAAATGACAAGGATAAAAGAATTAAGGAATAAAATAAAAGTAAAAGTCCATTGTCTTACTAAGTGTTAAACGCCAAGGAGAAGAGGTGGGTTTTGACAAGGGATTTAAAAACAGGCAGGGAGGAGGCCTGTCTAATGTGCTGAGGCAGGTTGTTCCAAAGTTTTGGGGCTGCAACAGCAAAGGCACGGCCTCTGAGCTTCCGCTTAGTTTGCGGCTCTCTCAGGAGCAGCTGATCAGCTGACTTGAGTTAGTGAGCAGGTGTGTAGGGGTGCAGAAGCTCAGAGAGGTATGGAGGGGCAAGACCATTCAGGGATTTAAAAGCAAATAAAATGATTTTAAAATGAATCCTAAAATGTACAGGCAGCCAGTGGAGTGAAGCTAAAATAGGGGAAATGTGCTCATGCTTACGGGTGCCTGTTAAAAGACGTGCTGTAGCGTTCTGGACCATCTGCAGACGGGAGATGGCCAAGGCACGGACCCCCACATAAAGGGCATGACAGTAGTCCAGCCGGGTAGTTATGAAGGCGTGGATAACTACCTCGAACTGCTGCCTTGAAAGAATTGGCTTAATTTTGGCCAGCTGCCTCAAATGGTAGATGCTCGATTTGGCAACCATCCTGATCTGGTTGTAAAATTTGAGCTCCGCGTCGACTTTTACTCCAAGGTTGGTGATGGTGGGTTTAACATGCTGGGCCAAGGAGCGGGAGGAAGGGGTGTTCCAGTTGAGCCACCAAAAACCTTCACCTCAGTTTACTTTTCATTAAAATTTAGAAAAGTCAATGATATCCAGGCTTTTATGTCATCAAGACACTTAACTAATGTAATGATCGAGTAAGCGTCCCTCTTTTTTAGAGGGACATAAATCTGGCTGTCATCGATATAAAAGTGGAAGGAGATACCATGCTTCCTAAGTATAGAGACAAGTGGGAGCAAGTACAGAGAGAACAAGAGGGGGCCAAGGACCTTGCCCTGGGGAACCGCACACGAGAGAGAAGCAGAAGAGGACACAGTCACCAAGGCTGACACAAAGTTCCCAAAACTGTCCCACATGCATTGAGAACACCATGATGTCACTCAGCGGGCTTGCTTAACTTCTTCAGTGCAAAGCGTTATCTGAAAATGCAAACCCTCGATTGTCAGCTGATTTCGAGCATTTTGACGCATATTTCAGGGCAACAGAATATTTTTTTTGTATGACATTGGTGGTACCTTATGAAAGATTGTATTCCATTCTTTACCTTAGAAAAAGAAAGCCTCTCTTATTCCGTTCTCTAGTAATCACTGTTTGAAAATAGGTCATTTGAGTGCCACCAAGTCATTTTGGACAAAAGGAGAAATTGAGTTTTTTTTTTTTTTTTGTTTTTGTTTTTTTTTTTGTGACATTTCTGCACAACAGTGACTTTTTTTTTTTTTTTGCATCCAAAAAATCCTTCCCTTTGATAAAACATGAACAAAAACGGTTCAAAAAATGTGTTTTTGATGGAAAAATAACACTTTGTGTATCTTATAACCATATTAGAACAGTGCTCGATTGGCATTATATTAAGGGGTGCCCTGGCCACAAGTTTCATCTATCCATTCATTTAAAAAAAAAAAAAAGTGATAGGAATTCTTGTCACTGGCACACAACCTAAGTATTTTACATGACCAACATTGTTGTCCATGACACTGAAAGAATAGGAGTGTGAACGACACATCTGATTTGTACAAATGTTTTTCAGACCCAGTTTCAAGACCCCATACCCATGTGACCTGAAATACATTTATAAAACTCAAATGTCGTTCACACTGCTATTCTTTCAGTGCCAAGACAATTCTTGTCTTTTAGAATTATTAAGTTGTGTGAGTGCGTGTTTTTTTTATTTATTTTTTTTAGATGAATAGGCAGCTGACACCATTGACTAGCACTAGTCTTAATATTGAGATAGTTGAGTACTGTAGTGATTAACTATGGTCATTTGATGGCAGTGTTGCTCACACTGAGAAAGCCAGGCAAGGAAGAACTGGAGTCGTACACTTGGGATGGGAGGGCGAATGAGAATGGAGGGGAAAATCGCAAGTGATCGGGGTTTCAAAACAGCTCACAATCAGACAGCATGTCTCCTGATAGACCCAATGATAAAGACATAGACAATGGTGTGGATTCTGAAATTGTGAATATGCATCTATTTCATCAAAAACCATTGCTGGCTACAGCATATACGGGGCATGCCCTAAAGTTTTATGTTGCTTGACGACCAATCTGATGATGATATTCACCGAAATGGAGCCAGACACATCGATGAGTATATTCTGATACAGATGCACGGATATCTGCAGACCTTAATCCGCAGAATCTTCAATGAAATCGCAGAGGTAAGTGCTGATGTCTGTCATAGTGCACCAGCTGTGGAGGCAAACAACGTTTTGCTTGTCTGCTTGTATCTCAGGAGAATGTGTCAAACGTTAACGGACAAAAATCATACTGTGTTAAAAATGCATGCACACATTCCTTGTAAATTGCCAAAAATGTGTAAATGTTTGTCAAATGTGAAAATGTTGCTGTTTCTATACATATGCCAACAAGTTATTTTGCCATCAAAATCAATTTTCATTATTTTTTAAGTTTTATAAAAGGGAAGGATGGTTTGATGATTCAGATGCTACAAAAAAGTGAAAAAGTGACTGTTGTGCAAAAACATATCTTTTCACAAAAAGCCTGTTTTCTTTTATTTTGTTCAAAATAGTTTTTGTCAGGGCGGCTCAGTGGCGCAGTGAAAAGCATGTCCGCCTCACAGTTCAAAGGCCCTGGTTCAAATCCACCTGGCTTCAGCCTTCCTGTGTGGAATTAGCATGTTCTACCCGAGCATGCGTGGGTTCTCTCCTGGTACTATGGCTTCCTCCCACACTCCAAAAACATGCTTGGCTGGTGAATTGGACATACTAAATTGTCCTTAGATGTGTTTGGGTGTGTGAATGGTTGTTTGTTTCTGTGTGCCCTGCGATTGGCTGGCACCCAGTTCAAGGTGTTTCCCACCTACTGCTCAAAGTCAGCTGAGATAGACACCAGCAAGACTGCGACCCTTGTGAGGATAATCGGCTCTAGAAAATGGATGGATAGCTTTTGTCACCCAAATTCACAAACAATAATTACTGCGTAGTGTGCACTTTGTGTGTACTGCATGCAATAATCTGTCAGCCTTGAAAGATGAGTGAAAATGCTATAAGTGGTTGGCACTCTAGGGGTTTCCTTTTCAGAAAACGCTTGACACTGAAAAGGTTAGAAGATCTGAGATTTAAAAAAAAAAAAAAAAAGAATTGGGTCATTTCAGGTGCAGTGTTAATTTAGCTTGTGAGCATCAATTTGGTGTCACGGTACAATTACATTCACAATATAGTTGCATGCAATTTAGTACACGCTTGTCTTTTGGGTTCCTCGTCATTTGCGTTTTTCTGGTAGAATTTTCACAATTCACTTTCCGCCTTTGTACGATTTTTTTTATTTTTGTTTACGTTTGTACTCCTGTTTGCTGCTGATTTTGCCTTTGGTAAGTGAAAAAAACTGCATGACAGACTGAAGTGGTTGAGCTGAGGTGACCGCGTGATAAACTGGGATGAACCTCTATCTTGGTCACCACCTTTTGAAAGGAATGTGCTGAAAGATTTGCTCACTCTTTCACTGGCCCTTTAGTAAAAACATAGAGCTTCCTTTTGTTTTTCCTTACTGGCCCTCCTTGAATTACTTTTTTTTTTTTCACTGCATGTCTGAGCCAGAGAAAAGTCAAGAGACCAACAAGTGACATGAAAGCCTAAGCAAAGAAAAATGGCGGCATTGTTTGCATGAATTCTGCATCTTGTCCTCAGTGCATGATGAGGCTGTAACAGTGGTACCTCAAAAGTCAAAACACGAGTTCCATTGTTGAGTACAAATTGTGTCACTATGTATATATATATATATATATATATATATATATATATATATATATATATATATATATATATATATATATATAAAAGCAGGCAATATTTAGTTAGCAGGCAAATAACCGTATTTGTAAGGCACGCTGGTATATAAGCTGCAGCAGCAAAATGAGCAAAAAAAAAAAAATATTTGTGTCACGGATAAGCCGCACTGAACTATAAGCCGCAGGCAGTAACACCAGATCTTAATGCAAAAAGATGGTATATGAAGTTAATTTTTTTTAGTTATTCTATTTTTTTGTAATTATCTGCCAGCAGCAACACCCTCTCTTTAACAGACTGAACATGCCTGCATGTTTAGTTCCAACATATTTATACAGAATGGATGGATGAACGGATACCTGTTAGTTAAATAGCAGTTCAAAATCGAAATCAATAATCAATAGCATATTTTTTGGTCTCCCTTTGTTTGATAGTTTATTTTAGTGAACATAACTCATTCCACATAATTCATATACAATCAAATACATAAATAAAATCACATACTGTGTACTGTATATAAAATATACACATCACAAATGTACCCAAAATTTCGAACAGATACACATTTGCTTGCTGGTGGCTAGCAAAAAACAAAAACTAATAACGCAGATAAGCCGCATTGGACTATAAACCACAAGGCTCAAAACATGAGGTAAAAGTTGTGGCTTTTAGTCCGAAAAAAGAAACGATAACTACCGTTAGGTCAGTGGTAGGGATGGGTAGGATGAGACATGAGGTTTTGCAAAATGTGTAATATAAATTAGAACCATTTTTCCAGTTTGCAAAGTCGTCTTGATACTGAGCAGACTGCAGCAAAATCTGATCTACCATGCAATTACAAATGTAAAACAAGAGGCTAATTTTTCAGCTTCATCTGAAATCTTTTCCTTACACTGAGTATTTTGACTAAATGCATACAGCTCCTGTTAGCTGCTATGGATGTATTTTTATTAGGGCCCGAGCAGCTACCGCTGCGAGAGCCCTCTTGTATTTCTCCGGATTATTAGGGCCCGAGCAGCTACCGCTATAATACCGTTATTATAGAAAAATAAATGCTAGAAATCGGCTGAAGTGTGGGACCTAAATCAATAATGTATTAAGGTTTTACTTTTTTGAATGGAAAAAGGCAAAATACAATCTATATTATTTGCAAAATGGTCTGTAGAGCACAGCTACCTTGTAGCTAATTCATACCAGATGCTGATGTAAATACTGGCAACAACCTGCCGTGCAGTAAAATTTGAGTGTAATTAACTTAAAGCATCCTGATTTAGCAATTTGAATGTTGGAGGGATCTTATGATGTGCAGGGACGAGAAATCTCATTGCATTCTAATTACGTGAGATTTCATTTCATCCCTAATCATTGGATAAAGGAGGAGGTTCTAGAGAATTCCAATGCAACCCGATTTTCTTGGTCAGAAACTCTTGTTTGCTATGACTAACAAGTCAACAATTTGATTGGGCAACATTTCTAGATATAAAAACAATTGATGGAAAAGTGGCCAAATAAAATCCTTTACCTTTATTACTGTGGTCAGCTTGCACCCCTAAAGGAGCAAAAACTAATTGCTTGTGATTCATACCCACAAAACCTTGTAAATTTTTAAAAATCGTACTTTTAAACACACTTCAATGTAAACCAGTCCACATCCTCGCTCAGCATTCCTTGTAGTAGTCATCGAAGTTCGCCAAAATTAACAAAGAAAATTTCAGGACACTATAGTCATGGCCAAAAATTTTGAGAATGACACAACTAAATTTTCTCATGCTGCTTCAGGGTTTATAAGTGTTTTTGTCATGTTTCTATGGTTTAATGAAATATAACTACAGTGGACATTCTTCTCTTTAACATCACGAGCAATCTTGGGACTGATGGATAACCAATTCAAGTTTGAATTAAGCGCTAAAATGCATAATAAATACGATATTAAAAACACTCATGCGAGATGAAGTCTTTAGTCAGCCATCTTTGTGACCCCGTGTGCCAACCAATAGCAGACCAGCATCTTCATGACCTCATCACGCTGACCAATAGTAGACTAGTTTTGATGATGGTGCGCGTCGTTTACTCGAGGCGTTTTGTCGCAATGTCAAAATGAAGTTCATTTTTCACGCAACGGTATCACGCGAGGGCAGGAGGAAAGGAGAGCATTGCTGAGAACGTTCACTTTTCCGGGATATGGCAGAGCTAATATTTTCTCTGACAGCACCTTTATTATTCTTTTTTACACTGCACGTTTCAATTTTTTTAACTTCTCACGTCTCGCGTAATTACGCACCGCGCGTCGCTCCATCGCGTCCGTCACGTCGCTCGACGCCCGTCGCGCAAACTCCATTGACTACAATACAAAACCGTACGCTCGTCGTGCTCCATCTGAATGCGGCATTAGGAGTCGAGACGCCAATCAAAACCAGACCAGCATTGTACTGACAGGTTGCAGCAGAGGCAGTTTGATGCCAACAGAAAATAAGAGCAATTAACTAAAAAGGCCTCAAGAGGGAGGCCAGGTGAAGATAAAATCTTAAAATGTTGTTCCCTGAGCCATTTTGTTAAACTTGCTTTATGACAAGGTGCTCCATTTAATATTTTGTTCCCTGAGCCATTTTGTTAAGGCATTTGCTTTATGGCAAGGTGCTCAATCATGCTGGAAAAGGCATTCATTCTTCATGACCAAACTGCCCTCGGATGGTTGGGAGAAGTTCTGATACCATTCTTGATTCATGACTGTGTTTTTAGGTAAAATTGTGAAAGAGCCTAAACGCTTGACCGAAAAACAACCCGACACACGAATGGTCTCAGACTGTTGACATGAGACAGGATGGCTGGTAGCGCTCACCTTGTCTTTTCCAAACAAGCCTTCTTCTAGATGCTCTAAACAAATTGGAAGGGGTATTCATCAGAGAAATTGACTTTACCCCAGTCCTCAGGAGTCCAGGCCTTGTATCTTCTGCAGAATAATCAGTCTGTACCTGATGTTATTACTATTATTATTAGATAAAAGTGGCTTCTTTGCTGCGGTCCTTGAAACCAGGCCTTCCTCCAAAAGTCTTCGCCTCATTGTGCGTGCAGATGAAAACGCACCTGCCTGCTGCCATTCCTGAGCAAGCTCTGCATTGGTGGTGGTCCAATCCCAAAATTGAAGAAACACCTTCAGGAGAAGGTCTTGGCGTTTGCTGGACTTTCTGTCCCATGTTGCGTCGTGACAGCCAATCAACTTCGGAAAGGTTCAATGTATCACATGGGGCAGGAATGAATCATGGCGGCTGCTTTGCCGGGAGCTATCCCAACACAGCCAGCTGAGCTTTCAATTCAAAAACGGAGCCAAGCAAGAGCACTCACCTGGCTTGTAGAATGGCGGAAGGGAGAACTTGGGACAACTGTTATGTGCAGCGTTTGCTTCCTTTTTTAACAGCTGTTGAACCGTAGTTACTGTACCAAGATAACGATAGTGCAGCATTGACAGCTCTGTATTTAGCACGGTCTTGGCCACTTGATTGCAACGTTGAAACTTTTTTTTTTTTGTGGCGAGTTTTGCTGCAAAGCGAGGGACAAGCAGTGTTAATAAGAATAAAGGTGCTGTAGGAGAAAATACTGGCTCTGCTACATCCCAGAAAAGTGGAAGTTCCCAGCAATGCTTTTCTTTCCGGATCTACTGTAAAATGCACAGCGAGCTCACTCCACTCCCCTCCCCTCGTTCGACTAAAAGTGACCATCTTGACCCTGCGACAAAACGCCTCGCGTAGAGTGTAAACGACGCGCGTTGTCACGTCCGGTGTGCACGTAACATTAGGCCCTTTTAAAGTGTCCAATCACTCAAGCTTGACAGATTGAGCTCCAGCCTTGTCCCCATCAACACCCACACTTGTGTTAATGTGTAGAAATGCAGTAGAAAGGTGCTTTTGGTGATAAAGTTCATTTTCAAGGCAAAGCAGGACTTGCAATTATTTGCTGTTGAACATCTCATGACATTCTGGTGTACAGTAATCCCTCACTGTATCACGGTTCATCTTTCGCGGGTTCGCTGCTTCACGGATTTTTTATAGTGTGGATATATATTTTTTACAGCACATTGTGCTCTGAATCCTGAATGGCTCAGGGGCTTTACTGTCTCAAAATAAAATATTGACGCTGTACTGTATTGGTTTTTCACTTGTCAATTTATTACAAAAGGCAAGAGGATCCAAAAGCTTGCTTTTTTTTCTCTCCTGTGTCTCTCCTCCAACTGCTGTGTGCGAACGTGCTAGTAAGCACATTGATTGACAGCTTGGGCTCTGGGAGCCAATCAACGTGACTCGTAGGCGTGCCGAGAGCAAGCTCACACACTTATGTTGACACACAGACAGCAATGGAGAGATACGCAGCTTTGGAAATCTGACTTTTACCTAGATTTCTTTTGCAATAGATTTGAAGTGTATTGTTAGGATATAAAAGGCTTCACTTTAAATCGATGTCCGGGCATATCCATTTATAAAAATCTTGCTCGGAAAAAGAAAGAGCTCGACCACTACTCATAACAATGTGCGGGTTTAGGAAGAGGCATAGCTGGGACTGTGAAATATGTGAGTGACAATGTTTCCAACTTTGTATTACTATATTAAAATGATTGTTAAAAACAAATTTGGGGCTTTAAAACAGGTTTTGATTTTTGGTTTTATTCTATAGTTTAGTATTACATTGTAAAATAACAAAAAATAAAGCTGGCTACTTCACGGATTTCACTTTGCGCGTGTTATTTTTGGAACGTAACCCCCGCGATAAAAGTGGGATTACTGTATAGGCAAATTGCCATTATAAAAACAAACAGCAGACTTTGAAAAATTAATAGCTGTGTCATTCTCAAAACTTTGGGCGATGACTGTATACTGGTGGATATAGAGTAAAAAGAAAATTCACCACTTAATGAACACTAGGTTTGCAATGAATGTTTGAACAATTTCTATTGTATTGATGAATTGATCGATTATTTTCCATCCTGTTACTCAAGACTATTTTGATTATTTCAAATTTACTGCTTTCCATCATTTTATTCAAAATTATTTGTTTGTGTCATTATGTTACACATTATGGAAATTCACATAATCTAAGGGGGGGGGGACAATATGGAGATGACATTTTCAGCAGATGATTAAAACGTACTGAAATTTTCAGCAGATGATTAAAACGTAAAATTTCAAAGTCTAATGGTTCTGACATTTATATATGATTGCAGATTGATGTGTGATATTTTGTGTACAAAAATACTTACTTTCCAAGTTTTGGACCATATAAAACAATTATGATTGCAAATTTTGAGATGCATCTTAATAGAATTTATTTCATTAATTTTCCTGCAATTTTTGCAACATTCCCTTGACCGGCAGTGACACTGTCAGCAAAAAAAATACTTGACTTGTATGTGCACAAGGGTTAAGCAATCATAAAATTTGGTTACTTGTACAGTTCGTTAAAAAGGCAATTCCCCAAAAGGTTAAAAAAAAAGTTGCAAATGTTGAATACATTTATTCAACACAAGACAATTCTGCTTACATGAAGCAGAAATGAAAATATTTCATGGCTAGAGGTTCAAATTTTGAAGCTTTGGACAATTGAACCATTTCTGGTAATAGAACATTTAGTCGTTGCAGCTCTCTCAAACTAGAAGGCCTTTAGAGATACCACTGTATTTCATGAAAACATTTGCCTCATTTCCTCTATTGGGCGCCATAGCTAGCCCAGCTGCATACATTGCTGCCGTGTCATTAAGCCACTGCCCGCATTAGCGCTGCCATTTTCCACAACTTTTACCACTGACAGCAGAAATGCACCCAAAGTCTTCCTTTTGCTGGTCTCGTCTGAATGCATGGTGTTTTTTTCATACAAGTTTAATCAGCGCATTGCCATGCATACAACTGTACATGTACATTCATTTTTCTAAGGTGTGTGTTGTCAGATGCAGCAGGCAGGCATGCATGAGTTTTCGATCTTTGTCCTAACTCAATGAAGTCACCTAGCAGAAGATGTGAAGATGAAGGCTGGCCTGGCATGCACTCTACGTACGCATACTCAAATCCCTTTTGCTAACTGACTGCCATTTATTTGTACCCCCCTCCCCCTCTTCCCCTCTGCCCAGACGATGACTCAGGCTCTGCTCCTCTGTAAGTACTTGTCAGCACTCTTATCTGCATTTGTTTCAGGATGGTATACTCAATGCTGGCATTATGCTGCTGTTGTTTCAGGAAGAGCAACTCCAATGCCAATCACCAAGACAAGAATGTGAGGCAAAGGAATTCCAACTAAATGCTAATAAGGTAAGTCATTGTAGCTTTATTTAAGTATGACAATTTTAAGTGCACAGGTAAAAAAGTTGTGGTAAACAATATATTAAAGTTAATGAAAGAAAACTGGTTACGTAGCTTCCCGGGACATAAATGTAGATGTACACTAAAACGACCATGTCAGAATATACTAAAATGCTATCGTTTTATGTTCCCACTTAAATTCACGTACAGTGGACCCTCGAGTTACAACGTCCCTGACTTACGTTTTCATGTTGCGACCTGGAATATTGAGTTCTTTTTTCATCCCCTCTTTATGACATTTTCCCGGTTTTGCGCCCAAAACAACTTTCATGACCTTAGGAGCTTGGCTGTATTCGTGTTGTTTCGTCTCCATCTGAAGGCGTTTTTTTGGTAATTGCACTTATTTTCAGTTGCCGTCCGTGTAACACATCACTACAATTCTGGTCCGCAATTGGTCGGCGTCTCCTCACGGAGATGGTGGTCTGCTATTGGTCGGCCTCACTTGTTTCAAAATGGCAGAACGGTAAAGCTTTGTTTGATTGTGAGTGGTTACAAAACCATATTTATAGTGAATTTTGCTGCTGAATTCAAAGTTGAAAGGGTTGGCAATGGGTCCCAAGATTGCTAGTGATGTTAAAGAGAGAAGTAAGATTATTTATATGGAAACGATGCTGAAGATAACCCTTATTAAGGAATATGGGCATAACAAGCGGCACTCAAAGGTAAATAAATCCTTTCTATATTATATTTATTTATGAAGTTTTCTGATTGTATACATGTATATTATACATATATTGCGCTTACTATACTATTTTCGCACCAATTTTTAATATGTATGTACAATTTTGTTTACGACCCCAACCGCGGAATGGATTAATCTCGTAACACTGGGGCCCACCGTATTCTAAAATACATCATAACAAAGCACCTAACAATGTGAACTGTATTCTGCGATAACATTTTTCATAACAATAACAACAATAATAATACTTTATCTACATTTTATGGTAAATGTCTGACGTTTTTTTCTCCACTCCCCCACCCAGGAGTGTCCAAACGGCACCACTCATCTCCGAGCTACCCTGTGGCACCTTGTCCCGCACACCCTTCATCAAATAACCTTTATTTTGTTCTTCCTGATTTCTGCCTATTATTTTCTCTAATCTTCATAGGGCCGTGCTGCTCCAGACACCTTAGTGTATTAAATGAGTCTTTGCTTAAGGCCACAGGGCCACTGTTGCATGAATTTTAATGCTGTTTAGCCAAGTGTGTGTCTTCTTGTACCAACAACAATCAGAAAATTGCAATGTTTGCAATGAGAAATGCAAGTTAATGCTCATTTCCCAGACAAGCTTTTCAAACTGTGTGGATTGTGTGTGTGTCATTCTTAACACTTTGTTTGGTCGTTTCACAAATTCCTCTCAGAATATTTAATTTGGGTTTTCCATTTCCCAAAAAGCTTTGCTCAGCCCCGAATTGTCGCTTTTGCATCACACTTTTTTGGGTTGATAGAATGGAACCGCCATGAAGTCCTAAAAATACAGTTTATGTAGTACAATCAGTATGCAGGTTAGATGGCAGCCAGGCATCTTTGTGTACCGGTCACAAAAATCATTAACCCAAGTTTTATTATTTCACCCATTGCTAAACATGACATTGTAAGTATGCTTGTAAAATCTATGAAAAACGTATCAATTTTAAAGCGTATTTCGGTGTCCAGAAAAGCGCTATATAAAAGTGATACATTATTATTACATAAACATGTGCACTGGCTATAATGCGTCTTTGTCTTGGATAGCCAGCATGTGGCTGCTGCTCTTATGCTTAAACCCATATTGGTATTTGAATGGCTGTCATTTGCGTTCGCCAAATCACGTAATAGCAATTCAGAACCAATGCCCGACGTTTCTCATTTGTCTCATTTTATGGAATAACCCCTGCATACTGCACATGTGCACTGTTCTCATTCCACACCAAGCCTGGCCCAATTGTTTGGCACCTGTTGTAATGGAAAGATGCAAGAGGTCAGACAGTGACTACTGCAATGGAAAAAAACAACATATATGAAAAATGTTATTTTTATAATATATATATATATATATATATATATATATATATATATATATATATATATATATATATATATATATATATATATATATATATAATATATTATTGAATAAAGATTAGAAACAAGAGAAACAACAGTGCCATTTTTAAGGCAACCAAATGAACTGCATGCATGTTATCCACTGCTTCAATTATAAATTGAAAGGGTTAAGGAGGGGTTTTTTTGGGGGGCCATACGTTATAATACATTGTAATGCGCCTTACTGTCATTAGTACCAAATAAAATATTATAATGTTTTTGTTCATGTTTTTATTTATTCATTTTTTTGTGCGTGTGTGTGTGTAATGGCTTACACTGCCAAGTTACAGCAAATTACTTTGGTAATGCATTCCTCCCAACACTGGTGATGGACAAGCACATGCATCAACTGTCAGTGGCAGACTTATAAGTCCACTTAATTGAGATAAGTGGGATCAAATAAAATCTAATTTGACCACAAAATACTGTTAACCTTGGGAGATTAAAAATGATCTTAATTAGCCCTACTTCAGCCCCATAAAATGCAAGTTGAAGTGATTTGGTGTTTCTTTTATGTTGAATATAAAAAAAACAGATAATATCAAGATAAAAGTGAGAATTGGTGGCAGAGCAGTTAGCATGTTGGCCTCATAGAGACCCAAGGCTCGCTTTCAGCTCTGGCCTTTCTGCGTAGTTTTGCATGTTTTCCTATACCCTAGTGGATTTTCTCCAAGCATTCCAGTTTCCTGCCACACCACAAAAACGGGAGGTGGTTGTATTGGACACTTTTTTTTTTTTTAATGGATAGTTGTAAGCCTTTGTGACCTGCAATTTGCTGACAACCAGTTCAATGTTTCCCCTGCCCGCTGCCACTGCTGGGTTAGGCTCCAGCTATGGAGTAAGATCACTGTCAAAAAGATGTGTGCGTGTTTAACCATTCATATCTTAATCGTTGTAGCATGTGAGTGCAAGTTTGAATTGTGTGAGAGTGAACATACTTTTTGTGACTAAAACTAATAGAACTGCACTGAGGACTTATGAACTCCAGGTCCTGACCTGACACCTTTCACCACTTCCATCCTAAAGTTCATTCATGTCCATCCTTTGTTTTAAAGTCCAGTCAATTTATGACTTTTTTTTTTTTTGGCGACTACAAATCAAAATTGTGTGGCTTTGAATATTTTCTTTGCGATTACAAACCAAAATTGTGTTTTTTTGTTTTTTTTCTAAAGTCTTCAATACACATTGGTACGACGAAGAATCTTCTCTATAAATTACTTCATGTCTTTGTTCTTGTGTGGATTGCTATCTGGATACAATGCTTAATATGGCAGCCTCTGTCAGTCTGCCCCAGAGCAGCTGTGACTACACAACGTAGTTTACCACCACTAATGTGTGAGTGCGTTTGGTAAATGAGTTGTCAGTGTGAGAACTGTGACTACTTGAGCATGGTCGAAAAGCACTAAGTGCCATTTACCATTACCTACCAGGGAAAGTAGTCGATCTTGCAAGTCATCCACTGCGCGAGTATGAAAAAGAACAAGGAAGACTGATGTCAACGTTATTGAATATGGGGCTATCGATAGCTCATCATCCTTCAATATTAAGGATAATGTTGTGGCAAGATGAAGAAACACGCGACGAACACTGTTCTAATATACGTCTTTACTCTTCACTTGTCAAAAAATAAACTCCTACAACTGTCCAAAACCGCAAAGACAAAGCCAACAGGATCAAAGCGTCAAAGGTTCATTGCAACATGCCTACTGGGTGAGAGATATGGTCTTAGTGCCGGCCACACAGCTCCCCCCTAACACCCAGAACGGCATAACGAAAACCCCACAGGGTATTCACCAGTCTGACATCCTGAGTACACAGTCTGATCCTGGGTGGTGTATGTGACACAATGGGCCCAGGTGCAACAGGAGTAAGGTTGAGACACTCAGCGAGAAAACCACGAAGTGGCGTTGCCAAATGGATGTTCTGAGGTCCTGCCGGAGCGGCAGCGCTGACCTGCATCCTGGCAGGCACAGTGGGCTTCTGAGGGACGGCAGGTCTCCGCTGCGTGCAGGTCTGTGCCTGGGCCAGAACCTGCTGTGGCACCAACACCAGCTGACCCGCTCCGATGTATACCAGGACCATACCTGCGGGCATGGTGAATCCGAGGGGCAGCTGGATGATGCTGGCTTGGAGCCTACTGCTGAGGCCAGACGGACTTCGATGGTGGATAAGGCCGCTCGGCTGGACGATCCCGGTCAATGTCCCGGGACTCCGGACCTGGACTGCACCAGCTGTTCTCACCAGCGCCTGTACCAGCCTGTTGCTGGCTGGCTTAATCCTGGGGGCACCGAGGGACTGGGTGACGGGTGAGAGGACCCTTGGCAGGGTGCTGGCTGGCTGACCTGGTACCAGCCTGTTGCATTACCCGACATGTGGGGCGTCTGCGGTGATTCCTCGCAGGTGGAACCGCCTCAATAAGCTGAACTGCCGGAACTCAGTCACTTTCGCCGATGTCACGATGGCTGCCGATTGCGAGTGTTGGGGCGGGGGCGATGCGGCCGAGGAAGACACCTCCTCAACAGCTTGCTGAAACATTCTGACGTCCGGGGTCTGCATGTGGTGAGACTACCTCTTCAACACCCTGCTGAAACATTCTAACGTCTGGGGTAACTAATGTAGCAAGATGACACGTCAGGGGTCACCAATGTGGTAAGGTGAAGAAACACACAATGTGTTCTAGTATACGTCTTTACTCTTCACTTGTCAACACAAAAACTCATACAACACTGTCCAAAACGGCAAAGACAAAGCCAACAGGATCAAAGGTTCATTGTGACATGCCTACTGGGTGAGAGACATGGTCCTAGTGCCTGCCACAATGTAAGCTCATTTTTAGTGATGGGCATATGAAGCTTTTGTGGCCATTGCTTAAAAAAATGGGTCAATATTCTGAACAAACACTGCAATTGATTTTAAATAAGCTTTTCTTTTGAAAAATCATTGGTTTTGTTGTACATAGTAATGCTGAAAATGAATCTTATGGACAGCACTCCTTGAGAGGATAAGCAGCCAAGATGATGAATGGATATGCATAAACTGTCAAAAGCCACCCCAATGGTGAAACAATCTTGACACAAAATTCTTAACTGTCCCATGTGGGGGTAATCTCTCTTAATTTTTACAAAACAACCCAACAGAGGATACCTCTGGAAATAAAATACAAGCTTTAGGGTATCACTGAATTTGTGTGTGTGTGTGTTTTTCCAATTACATCTGTTGAGAGGTCAGCTTTTATAGGCTTGAAAATCTCTGATGATGTTCTTGGCAACTACTGTTTTTTACTTTCCAGTGGTCAACACTTCATGAAATCTTCAGGTTACTATCATTTTTCCTGAGCTATGGAACTTGACAAAGGTATGTGCCAGAACTTGGAATGTGATGTAGGGATTTCTGCCAAGCAACCATGAGATTGCTGTTTGCGATGAATAACCTTGGAACCCGAGCGGATTCGGGACCCCACCCAAAGTTCGTCTTTCAAACATTTATTTCCTATAAGAACCCATTAAAATGAGAATAATCCGTTCCCAGGTCCTAATAAAACATAATTTTCTACTTAATAAGCCTTAAAACTACACAAAAAATATACCTTATTTTATGTTTATTAAATGTGCTATTGTAAAGAAAATAAACTGTATAATAAAGTCATTTTATATACCTTTGTGATGGTAGTTGATGGCTTGATGGAACGGAGTGGGAGGAGGAGGGATGATATCCAAGTGAAGTTGCTGTGCTTTCTCAGCAATAATACCCTCACTCACACTGTCCCCTGCCAGCTGCTTTTCATTAATCCAAATCAACAGAAGTTTTTTCAACCTCTTCTGTTAACCTGAGACCGTTGCTTAGACAACACAGAAACACCCTTAGCCACACACGCACCCTTAATAGCTTCCTTGTTTTTAAGGATGGTAGAAATTGTAAACTTAGCGTACTGGTACCGTGACGCTAAGTCACACAAACGCACACCTCGTTCGTGTTTTTCAATGATCTCCTCCTGCTCGATCGTAATTTTCTTAACACTAGCCTGTGGTGGGGTCTTTTTCGGTCCCATAATAGCAAAAGTACACTCAATATGGTCCAAAATGTCTATCAAACACAAACCATGCCCGCACTCAAAGAAAGGGGGTGACGAACTGGGACGCCGTGAGCGTGCGTCAGCTTCTCGTGGCAGCCACCGTGGCGCTCTTCGACCGCGTGGTTTGGTTCGTCCGCCGAAAACTAATTCGTCAGCAGAGACTATATGCTCGCGAATTTAATGTTCTTGAGGCGAAAAGTTCGTGAGCTTGCTTAAGCGTTCGTCAGCAGAGGTTTTACTGTATTATATATAATATTTATATATATTACACTTTATATAGACATACGATACATTTAATAACTACTACAGGTAAGGTTATTGTGGAAAAAAAAAAACACTTTATGTAGACATACGATACATTTAATAACTGAAAACATTCACTGAAAATCAATGAAATGACTTTTTATCTTTGTTTTTGCTGTAGTAGATCTTACTTCCCCTCTTAACTACTAGAGGCTGAGGTTATTGTGAAAAAAAAACTTTATATGGATATGGTATGTATTTATAACTGAAAATATTCACTAAAATTCAATTAACTGACTTTTTAGGTCATACTGTTTATGCTCTAAATACAGGCGAGGTTATTGTGAAAAAAAGACTTTTTATGGACATACTATGCATTTAATAACTGAAAATATTCACTAAAAATCAATTTAATTACCTTTTAGCTTTCTTTTTGCTGTAGTAGGTCATACTGTTAATGCTCTAATTACTACATGTGAGGTTTTTGTGGAAAAAAGACTATATGGTGAAGGAATTGATGTAATTTCATATGTGATAAAGAAGCTTTCATTCATTTTCTCTGGAGATATATAGTGTAAAATAGATTGGTAGCTTCTTCACTCTTGGAATAAGATCAGTTGGGCATTGTGGTCTGGTCACCCCCCAGGGGGACTTCCTGCTGTGATCGACGCCATAATACCGAGAAGTGAAGGAAAGCGTCTCCACTATTGTTTCATTCTCAACCTCGAATACACATATCAGACAACTGACGCCCGCAGGTCTCAGACTCTGGGAGACTCCAATGTAATTCCAACAGTGTTCGCCAAGATGCTGAGGTGGCCAGATACACCCGAAAGGGAGCAGCAGAGGACCGGAAACAACTCAACATGCTGACCTGGCCATGGGACCACCCCTTTTGATGGACCAGCGAATACAAAAGATGGGGGCGGAAGACAAACCGAGGCAGCAATGGGTTTTGTGCGTTGTAAGTTTTTGTCATGGTTAGTTTCCTGTAGTTAGGGGATTAACAGTATGAGACCTACTACAGCAAAAAGAAATATAAAATGATTGATTTTTAGTGAATATTTTCAGTTATTAAATGCATAGTATGGCCATTTAAAGTTTTTTTTTTCAAAATAACCTTACCTGTCGTAGTTAGGTCATTTACAGTATAACCTACTACAGTAAAAACACAGATAAAACGTAATTTCATTGATTTGTACTGAATATTTTTATTTATTAAATGCATGCTATGTCCATATAAAGTGTTATTTTCACAATAACCTTACCTGTGATAGTTAGGGCATTAACAGTATGACGTACTACGGCAAAAGAAAGATAAAACGTAATTTCATTGATTTATCGTGAATATATTCAGTTATTAAATACATACCATGTCCATACAAAGTCTTTTTCACAATAACCTCACCTGTAGTAGTTAGGGCGTTAACGGTGTAACCTACTACAGCAAAAAGAAAGAGAAAAAGTCATTTCATTGATATTAAGTGATTTTTTTTATTTATTAAATACATACTTTGTCCATATAACGTGTTTTTTCCCCCAAAATATCCACACTTGTAGTAGTTAGGGCATTACAAGTATGATCTACTACAGCAATAAGAATGGTATAAAGTCGTATTATTGATTTTTAGTGAATATTTTTCATGACTAAATTCATATTGAAACGCATAATTTGCTATGGTCCTCATCACCATGTACCATTGTGAATGACGGTCGGTTGACTAGTGGAGTCGCTCCTATCTCGTAAAATTTGAAATCTTGAGGATAGTTGACAGGAATCCTATAGTATATAAATATGTATGACGATTATGCTTTAAAATACACTCTTTAATTGCGCAGACACTGCCGTGGTCTCCGATTAAAAGTATAGATGAAACCGAATGTCAAGCGAATATCGAAAAACAAACCAATGTTACCCCGCTCCCCCACCCAGCTTCGGAGACTTAAGTAAAGTTGGCAAGATATTGGCAGATTCGGACTTTCGCGATCAGTACCTCTCAGACAAAACGTCGTCGAAACACCAAAGTCGCCTTTATACCTCCTTCATAACACGGACTACCAGCTACAATGTCAAAAAAAGACATTTGTAAAATATTTAAACCGTTTCTTTCGGTGAAAAGACGCAATTGATCTCTATGAGCAGCAGAGGCTGGGTGAGCGCGCAAGGGACCGTCTGCAAAATACTAGATGAGGAGGGGGAAAAAACAATAACGCCACAATTTGTGATTATGAATTCAACGAACACATCAAAGACATTAACATAATCATATTGAGACAGTGCTTTTGGATAAAAAAAAGCGTTTGTTTAATTTTGGACAATGTTTGTACTTAAAAATCATTAATAAACTGAATATCCATCTATAGCTCCAATACTGTTTAATATAAGGAGTCCAAAATCACTGGGCACATTCATGACATTTTCATGATCACACTACAACACTCGTTTTTTAAATAAATTATTTTGATAAATTTGGGGGATTTATTTTAAATGCTTGTTAATCATTTATACCCTCAAATGAATCAGTGGCTCCCCTTTTTGAGTTGGGGTAAACACTCCTAAATCACTACACCATCAATGAAGTACTCCCAATTATCCAACAACTGCTGGTTTTCTAATAAATTCCTTTGCCTAATTTTAAGAATTTTTTTAAATGCATATTGACCATAATTTGCCAATATATTGATCAATAGCTCTGCTGTCGGTTGAGTTAGAGACTCCAAAATTACCACACAAATCAGTGACATCCCTCCCCTTATGCTACATCCTCTGGTTTTCAAATAAATCCCTCTGCCCAATTTTAAGGATTTTATTTATGATTATTGTTCAATATTTAACCATATATTGATCAATAGCTCTGCTGTTGGTTGTGTTAGGGACTCCAAAATCACCACACACATCAGTGGCATCCCTCCCCTTAGGCTACATTTACTGATTTTGAAATAAAGCCCTCTTCCTATTTTTAAGAATTGTTTTTAATTTATTGATCAATATGTATCAATATATTGATCAATAGCTCTGCTGTTGGTTGGGTTAGGGACTCCAAAATGACCACACACATCAGTGGCATCCCTACCCTTAGGCTACATTCTCTGGTTTTTAAATAAATCTCTTTGCCTAATTTTAAGGAATATTTTATCATTATTGATCAATATTTACCCATAAATTGATCAATAACTCGGCTGTTGATTGATTTAGGGACTCCAAAATCACCAAACACATCAGTGACATCCCTTCCCTTATGCTACATCCTCTGGATTTCAAATAAATCCCTTTGCTTGATTTTAAGGAATATTTTATCATTATTGATCAATATTTAACCATATATTGATCAATAGCTCTGCTGTTGGTTGGGTTAGGGATTCCAAAATCACCACACACATCAGTGACATCTTTCTTCTTACGCTACATTGCCTGGTTTTCAAATAAGTCCCTCTGCCTAATTTTAAGGATTTTTTTATGATTACTGATCAATATATACACATATATTGATCAATAGCTCTGAGTTTGGTAGGGTTAAAGACTCCAAAGTCACCCCAAACATCAGTGACATCCCTCCCCTTATGCTACATCCTCTGGTTTTCAAATAAATCCCTCTGCCTAATTTTAAGGATTTTATTTATGATTATTGATCAATATTTAACCATATATTGATCAATAGCTCTGCTGTTGGTTGTGTTAGGGACTCCAAAATCACCACACACATCAGTGGCATCCCTCCCCTTAGGCTACATTTACTGATTTTGAAATAAAGCCCTCTTCCTATTTTTAAGAATTTTTTTTAATTTATTGATCAATATGTATCAATATATTGATCAATAGCTCTGCTGTTGGTTGTGTTAGGGACTCCAAAATGACCACACACATCAGTGACACCCCTCCCCCTATGCTACATTTGCTGGTTTTCTAATAAATCCCTCTGCCAAATTTTAAGGATTTTATTTATGATTATTGATCAATATTTAACCATATATTGATCAATAGCTCTGCTGTTGGTTGGGTTAGGGACTCCAAAATCACCACACACATCAGTGGCATCCTTACCCTTAGGCTACATTCTCTGGTTTTCAAATAATTCCCTTTGCCTAAATTTAAGGAATATTTTGTCATTATTGATCAATATTTACCCATATATTGATCAATAGCTCGGCTGTTAATTGGGTTAGGGACTCCAAAATCACCACACACATCAGTGACACCCCTCCCCCTATGCTACATTCGCTGGTTTTCTAATAAATCCCTCTGCCAAATTTTAAGGATTTTTTTTTATGATTACTGATCAATATTTACCAATATATTGATCAATAGCTCTGAGTTTGGTTGCGTTAAAGACTCCAAAATCACCCCACACATCAGTGACATCCCTCCCCTTATGCTACATCCTCTTGTTTTCAAATAAATCCCTCTGCCTAATTTTAAGGATTTTTTTATGATTATTGATCAATAATTAACCATATATTGATCAATAGCTCTGCTGTTGGTTGGGCTAGGGACTACAAAATCACCACACACATCAGTGGCATCCCTCCTATTAGGCTACATTTCCTGGTTTTGAAAATAGACCCTCTGCCTAATTTTAAGGAATATTTTATCATTATTGGTCAATATTTACCCATATATTGATCAATAGCTCTGCTGTTGGTTGGGTTAGGGACTCCAAAGTCACCCCACACATCAATGACATCTCTCTCCTTATGCTACATTCTCTGGTTTTCAAATATATCCCTCTGCCTAATTTTAAGGATTTTTTTTATGATTATTGATCAATAATTACCCATATATTGATCAATAGCTCTGCTGTTGGTTGGGTTAGGGACTCCAAAATCACCAAACACATCGGTGGTATCCCATCCCTTATGCTACATTCCCTGGTTTTCAGATTAATCTCTTTGCCTAATTTTAAGATTTTTTTTTACTATTATTGATCAATATTTACAAATATATTGATCAGTAGCTCTGAGTTTGGTTGAGTTAAGGACCCCAAAATCACCACACACATCGATGACATCCCTCTCCTTATGCTACATCCTCTGGTTTTCATATATATCCCTCTGCCTAATTTTAAGATATTTTTTATGATTAATGATCAATATTTACCCATATATTGATCAATAGCTCTGCTGTTGATTGGGTTAGGGACTCCAAACTCACCAAACACATTAGTGACATCCCTCCCCCTATGCTACATTCGCTGGTTTAAAAAAAAAAACCTCTGCCAAATTTTAAGGATTTTTTTATGATTACTGATCAATATTTACCAATATATTGATCAATAGCTCTGAGTTTGGTTTGGTTAGGGACTCCAAAATCACCACACACATCAGTGGCATCTCTCCCATTAGGCTACATTCTCTGGTTTTCAAATAAATCTCTTTGCCAGATTTTAAGGATTTTTTTTATATTATTGATTAATATTTACCCATATATTGATCAATAGCTCTGCTGTTGGTCAGGTTAGAGACTCCAAAATCAACACACACATCAGTGGCATCCCTAGCCTTATGCTACATTCTCTGGTTTTCAAATAATTCCCTCTGCCTATTTTTAAAGAATATTTTATTATTATTAATCAATATTTACACATATATTGATCAATAGCTCGGCTGTTGGTTGGGTTAGGGACTACAAAATCACCACACACATCAGTGGCATCCCTCCCATTAGGCTACATTTCCTGGTTTTGAAATTAGTCCCTCTGCCTAATTTTAAGGATTTTTTTATGATTATGGATCAATATTTACCCATATATTGATCAATAGCTCTGCTGTTGAGTGGGTTAGGGACTCCAAAATCACCAAACACATTAGGGACATCCCTACCCTTATGCTACAACCTCTGGTTTTCAAATAAATCCCTCTGCCTTATTTTAAGGATTTTTTTATGATTATTGATCAATATGTATCAATATATTGATCAATAACTTTGCTGTTAGTTGAGTTAGAGACTCCAAATTCCCCAAAAACATCAATGACATTCCTCCCTTCATGCTACATTCTTTAGTTTTCAAATAAATCCCTCTGCCTATTTTTAAGGATTTTTTTTTTTATTAATATTGAGCAATATTTACTCATATACTGATCAATAGCTTTGCTGTTGGTTGGGTTAGGGACTCCAAAATCACCAAACACATCGGTGGTATCCCACCCCTTTATGCTACATTCCCCGGTTTTAAGA
Organism: Hippichthys cyanospilos; assembly: GCF_059441005.1. Taxonomy (NCBI): domain Eukaryota; kingdom Metazoa; phylum Chordata; class Actinopteri; order Syngnathiformes; family Syngnathidae; genus Hippichthys; species Hippichthys cyanospilos. The sequence continues at coordinate 21,739,794 of NC_142378.1, forward strand.
TTAATCTCTTTGTCTAATTTTAAGGAATTATTTACTATTATTGATCAATATTTACTAATATATTGATCAATAGCTCTGAGTTTGGTGGGGTAAGGGACCCCAAAATCATCACACACATCAGTGACACCCCTCCCCTTATGCTACATTCTTTGGTTTTCAAAAAAATCCCTCTGCCTAATTTTAAGAGTTTTATTTATGATTATTGATCAATATTTACCCATCCTTAAAATCCTTAAAATTAGGCAGAGGGATTTATTTGAAAACCAGAGCTTGTAGCATAAGGGTAGGGATGTCACTAATGTGTTTTGTGATTTTGGAGTCCCTAACCCAACCAACAGCAGAGCTATTGATCAATATATGGGTAAATATTGATCAATAATGATAAAATATTCCTTAAAATTAGGCAAAGGGATTTATTTGAAAACCAGAGGATGTAGCATAAGAGGAGTGATGTCACTAATGTGTTAGGTGAGTTTGGAGTCCCTAACCCAATCAACAAAAGAGCTATTGATCAATATATGGATAAATATTGATCAATAACCATAAAAAAAATCCTTAAAACTTGGAAAAGAGATTTATTTGAAAACCAGAGAATGTAGCATAAGGGGAAGGTTGTCACCGAGTTGTGTGGTGTTTTTGGAATCTCTAACCCAACCAACAGCAGAGCTATTGATCAATATATGGGTAATTATTGATCAAGAATCATAAAAAAATCCTTAAAATTAGGCAGAGGGATTTTTTTGTAAACCAGAGGATGTAGCATAAGGGGAGGGATGTCGCTGATGTGTGGGGTGACTTTGGAGTCCCTAACCCAACCAACAGCAGAGCTATTGATCAATATATGGGTAAATATTGATCAATAACCATAAAAAATTCCTTAAAATTAGGCAGAGGGATTTTTTTTGAAAACCAGAAATTGTAGCCTAAGGGTGAGGATGCCACTAATGTGTTTGGTGATTTTGGAATCCCTAACCCAATCAACAGCAGAGCTATTGATCAATATATGGGTAATTATTGATCAATAATCATAAAAAAATCCTTAAAATTAGGCAGAGGGATTTATTTGTAAACCAGAGGATGTAGCATAAGGGGATGGATGTCACTGATGTGTGGGGTGACTTTGGAGTCCCTAACCCAACCAACAGCAGAGCTATTGATCAATATATGGGTAAATATTGATCAATAATGATCAAATATTCCTTAAAATTAGGCAGAGGGACTTATTTCAAAACCAGGAAATGTAGCCTCATGGGAGGGATGCCACTGATGTGTGTGGTGATTTTGTAGTCCCTAACCCAACCAACAGCAGAGCTATTGATCAATATATGGGTAATTATTGATCAATAATCATAAAAAAATCCTTAAAATTAGGCAGAGGGATATATTTGAAAACCAGAGGATGTAGCATAAGGAGAGGGATGTCATCGATGTGTGTGGTGATTTTGGAATCCCTAACCCAACCAAACTCAGAGCTATTGATCAATATATGTGTAAATATTGATCAATAGTCATAAAAAAAATCCTTAAAATTAGGCAGAGGGTATTATTTGAAATCCAGAGAATGTAGCCTAAGGGGAGGTAAGCCACTGTTGTGTGCCGTGATTTTGGAGTCTCTAACCCAACCAACAGCAGAGCTATTGATCAATATATTGATAAATATTGATCAATAAACAAAAAAAATCCTTAAAATTAGGCAGAGGGATTTATTTGAAAACCAGAGGATGTAGCATAAGGGTAGGGATGTCCCTAATGTGTTTGGTGAGTTTGGAGTCCCTAACCCAATCAACAGCAGAGCTATTGATCAATATATGGGTAAATATTGACCAATAATCATAAAACAATCCTTAAAATTAGGCAGAGGGATTTATTTGAAAACCAGAGGATGTAGCATCAGGGTAGGGATGAACCTAATGTGTTTGGTGAGTTTGGAGTCCCTAACCCAATCAACAGCAGAGCTATTGATCAATATATGGGTAAATATTGATCAATAATCATAAAAAAAATCCTTAAAATTAGGCAGAGGGATTTATTTGAAAACCAGAGGTTGTAGCATAAGGGTAGGGATGTCACTAATGTGTTTGGTGGGTTTGGAGTCCCTAACCCAATCAACAGCAGAGCTATTGATCAATATATGGGTAATTATTGATCAATAACTATAAAAAATTCCTTAAAATTAGGCAGAGGGCTTTATTTGAAAACCAGAGGATGTAGCCTAAGGGTAAGGATGCCACTGATGTGTGTGGTGATTTTGGAGTCCCTAACCCAACCAACAGCAGAGCTATTGATCAATATATGGGTCATTATTGATCAATAATCATAAAAAAATCCTTAAAATTAGGCAGAGGGATTTATTTGAAAACCAGAGGTTGTAGCATAAGGGTAGGAATGTCACTAATGTGTTTGGTGAGTTTGGAGTCCCTAACCCAATCAACAGCAGAGCTATTGATCAATATATGGGTAATTATTGATCAATAACTATAAAAAATTCCTTAAAATTAGGCAGAGGGCTTTATTTGAAAACCAGAGGATGTAGCCTAAGGGTAAGGATGCCACTGATGTGTGTGGTGATTTTGGAGTCCCTAACCCAACCAACAGCAGAGCTATTGATCAATATATGGGTAATTATTGATCAATAATCATAAAAAACATCCTTAAAATTAGGCAGAGGGATTTTTTTGAAAACCAGAGGATGTAGCATAAGGGGAGGGGTGTCACTGATGTGTGGGGTGACTTTGGAGTCTTTAACCCAACCAAACTCAGAGCTATTGATCAATATATTGGTAAATATTGATCAGTAATCATAAAAAAATCCTTAAAATTTTGCAGAGGGATTTATTTGAAAACCTAAGAATGTAGCATAAGGCGTGGGGTGTCACTGTTGTCTGTGGTGATTTTGGAGTCCCTAACTCAACCAACAGCAGAGCTATTGATCAATATATTGGTAAATTATGGTCAATATGCATTTAAAAAATCCTTAAAATTAGGCAAAGGAATTTATTAGAAAACCAGCAGTTGTTGCATAATTGGGAGTACTTCATTGATGGTTGTAGTGATTTAGGAGGGTTTACCCCAACTCAAAAAGGGGAGCCACTGATTCTTTTTGAGGGTATAAATGATTAACAAGCATTTAAAATAAAGCCCCAAAATTTATCAAAAGAATTCATTTAAAAAACGAGTGTTGTAGTGCGATCATGAAAATGTCATGAATGCCCAGTGATTTTGGACTCCTTATATTAAACAATATTGGAGCTATAGATGAATATACAGTTTATTAATGATTTTTAAGTACACAAATTATCCAAAATTAAACAAACGCTTTTTTTATTCAAAAGCACTGTCCCAATATGATTATGTTAATGTCTTTGATTTGTTCGTTGAATTCATAATCACAAATTGTGGCGTTATTGTTTTTTTCCCCCTCCTCATCTAGTAATTTGCAGACTGTCCCTTGCGCGCTCGCCCAGCCTCTGCTGCTCATAGAGCTCAATTGCGTCTTTTCACCGAAAGAAACGGTTTAAATATTTTACAAATGTCTTTTTTTGACATTGTAGCTGGTAGTCTGTGTTACGAAGGAGGCATAAAGGCGACTTTGGTGTTTCGACGACGTTTTATCTGAGAGGTATTGATCGCGAAAGTCCGAATCTGCCAATATCTTGCCAACTTTACTTAAGTGCTTCGGAGGATGTTCGCCGCCTCGGATTAGGCACCCACACCTTGAGGAGACGCTCGCCGGGAGGAGGCGGAACTGCCAAAAGGTCCACCACCACCAACGAGCTCTTGCTCCTGCACGACGAGCAGCCTTCGGAGCCTAGCGACACCGGCTCAGCTCGACTTTTTCGGAGTAATGTAACGGAGGCTTCCGCGCTGGAACGCCAAGCCGTCTGCATGATATGCAAAAAGAACGGAGACTGTAGAAGGGAGCCCACCAGCCTGGGGAGTCTCTCACTCATATCCCGACATGAAAAGCATGCCGATAGTGTAGTAGAATCGACTGAGGGCGGCAAGGCTGCGAGCATGGACGTTTCCGGGGTGACCGAGGGATGCAGAGCCGAGGTCAAGAGCGCCGCCGCTGGGGCCGAGAAAAACGACTCCCGTGTGTCTTTCTCCAACGCGCCTGGCGCGAGAGGGCACACCCCGGCTCCGCTGTCCAGGAAGTCGTGCACAAAGGCGGCGGCCGAGGACGGCTCCCTGATCGCAGTCGACTATGGCGAGTCCAGCCGGGGCCAGACTTATATGCAGCGGCAGTTCAGCTCCATGCTGCAACCGGGGGTCAACAAGTTTTCCTTGCGGATGTTCGGCAGCCAGAAAGCGGTCGAGAAGGAGCAGGAGAGGGTCAAGTCGGCGGGGAACTGGATCATACACCCTTACAGCGACTTCAGGTTGGCTATGAGTCACACAAGTGGCCACGCTGCAAGGCTACTTAATCAAACCTTAATAACATATCCAGACTACAGTGAAGTTCATTTGACGTTTCAGCTCCAAGGACAGCTCAGTTATGTCCATTTATTATCCATCTCTCAACCCATCCGCAGTTGCTTTGACGTTTCAGCACCAAGGACAGCTAAGTTACTGTCTGTCCATGCATCCATCTGTCGGTCCATCCGCTGTCTATCATCCATACGTCAGAGCTGTTACAGAGTCAAACCTAGCTCCAGCATAAAACATTTTGCTGAACAGGCAATGTTGAGTTTTGCAAGATTTGATGATTCTTGTCATACAAATGTAATACTCTACAGTGTATACTACTGTGAAATAACACCAACAGAAAGTAAAAACTATTGTACAGTACTTGCCATTTAACGGCACAATGTAGTACTTCAATGAGCAAAGTCTTTGGCATTCAATGAATTGCATGGTTAAGATTAGGGCTCTGAATAGTGATTATTTTATTAATGAGATTGACTGAAATTGAAGATGTAAAAAATGCTCAGAATTTTTCTTGATTCCGTTTCTAAAATTATCCATAATATGTTGAAAATTAGGTAAACATACTTTTTCGAAATAAAAGCAAGTGTTTTATTCAACACAAATGTTTTTTTTTCCCTACCTTCTTGGAGGGCAGCTACAAAAATAGTGGAATTTATATTGCAGGGAAGTTCAAATTCCAAGGTTTTTTAGAGTTTTATATTTCATGTGTTATTTGAAAATGTAATTGTCAATTGTGTTAATTTGACAATCAGTTTTGGATTAGTTGTTGCATCTACAGTTCACATAAAATCTTTAAATCTTTACCGTTAAAAAGTGAGTTCTGATTATTTTTATCATCATGCTTTTCCTCATTGGGTTGTCATCACTGGCACCCTCCCGCAGTAATACATGATCAAAGGCATCTTCAGTCTTAATTTTTTGGATACTCACTGAGCTAAAACCATGCATCATGAAGTTTTGACACATTTGAGTCACTTGATTGAACAGGATCGCACAGCACCTGAAGTTTTACCATGGCACTTGTGTCTTTGGTCTAGGTTCTACTGGGACTTTACCATGCTCCTGTTCATGGTGGGCAATCTCATCATCATCCCTGTGGGCATCACCTTCTTCAAGGATGAGACTACCACACCATGGATCATCTTCAACGTGGTTTCTGACACCTTCTTCCTCATGGACTTGGTTCTCAACTTCCGCACGGGCATCGTATTTGAGGACAACACAGAGATCATCCTGGACCCCAACAAGATCAAAAGGAAGTACCTGCAGACCTGGTTCGTGGTAGATTTTGTCTCCTCCATCCCGGTCGATTACATCTTCCTCATCGTCGAGAAGGGTATCGACTCAGAGGTGTACAAGACGGCACGGGCGCTCCGCATCGTGCGCTTCACCAAAATCCTCAGCCTGCTGCGCCTGCTTCGACTATCCAGACTCATTCGTTACATCCACCAGTGGGAGGAGGTAGGAACACACTGCGCTACATCTGAACTACAGTGATACCTCCACTGATGAACGCTTAAGCTCACGAACTTTTCGCCTCGAGAACATTAAAATCGCGAGCATATAGTCTCTGCTGACTCACGGCGTCCCAGTTCGTCGCTATTATGGGACTGAAAAAGACCCCACAACAGGCTAGTGTTAAGCCAAAGAAGACATTAAAGAAAATTACGATCGAGCAGGAGGATGAGATCATTGAAAAACACGAACGAGGTGTGCGTTTGTGTGACTTAGCGTCACGGTACCAGTACACTAAGTCTACCATTGCTACCATCCTTAAGAACAAGGAAGCTATTAAGGGTGCGTGTGTGGCTAAGGGTGTTTCTGTGTTGTCTAAGCCTAAACGGTCTCAGGCAATAGAAGAGGTTGAAAAACTCCTGTTGATTTGGATTAACGAAAAGCAGTTAGCAGAGGACAGTGTGACAGTGTGAGTTTAATTACAATACAAAAGCAGATTTATTGTGTGAAGGTGAAACCTTCACACATATGTCATTCCTTGACTTTATTATTGTGTGAAGGTGAAACCTTCACTCATATGTTATTCCTTGACTTTATTATTGTGTGAAGGTGGAACCTTCACACATATGTTATTCTACCGCTTTATTATTATTATTATTGTGTGAAGGTGGAACCTTCACACATGTTATTCTACCGCTTTATTATTATTTTGTGAAGGTGAAACCTTCACACATATGTTATTCCTTGACTTTATTATTATTATTGTGTGAAGGTGAAACCTTCACACATGTTATTCCTTGACTTTATTGTGTGAAGGTGAAACCTTCACACATGTTATTCCTTTGCACATTTTCTAGTTGTGTGAAGGTGAAACCTTCACACTTATGTTTTTCTCCACCTTTATTATTATTGTGTGAAGGTGAGACCTTCACACTTATGTTTTTCTCCACCTTTATTATTATTATTATTTTTATTATTCCGACCATTTTTTAGTTTCGTTTTAACTTTTTCCCAGTTCATTCATTTCATACCGTTCAAACTTCATATCCTTCCACATATTCATGTTTAGTGCGGGTCTATTTTTCAAGTTTCAACTTTTCATCGTTTTCCTACAATTTAAGTTTTTGTACCGTAAAAATGGCCTAATGTTAAGTGAATGGGGTGGTCTTCGTACTTTATTTTTAAACTTTAACGGTTTCCGCATTTCCTGTGTCTCTGTGGCTCATGGGTATTGTGTGCCGTATACCCACTTCATGTTCGTGGGTTCAATCCCTGGCTGCGTCTTTTCGCACATTCAGTGGTTTTTTTTTTTCAGTTAATTCCGTATTTTCTTTTGGTTTCAACTCCTTCCCAGTTCATCCAATTCATGCCGTTCAAACTTCATATCATTCCACATATTCACGTGAAGTGCTTTTGTATTTTTTCAAGGTTCAACTATTCATCGTTTTCCTACAATTCACGTTTTTTTATACTATTCATATTTAAAGTATTTAGCCTTTTCAAACTGTTCTTACTTTCATTTCATCTTACTCTTCATTCCACAGTTCAACTTTTTTCAGTTTTTTAATTTGTATTATTCGTAGTTCTTCACAGACTCTCGTTCAAACATACTTCATTCTCTTTATTTACAGCTTTCACAGTGTGGGTTGACATCGCCCCCCCGTGGCCCAGTGGTAGAGTTGTCATCTTCAACATGTCCGTGCCCCGGTTCGGGCAAATCGCGTTTCACGTTTACAGTTGTTTTTTCTCTTCTGCTTTTACTTCGGATCATCCACACGTTTTATAATTCAAACATTCGTTTTTTTTTTTTTTTTTTCAGTTTTCAACTTTGTGTTATTCATATTTTTTCACACATTCACATCATTCCACAGTTCAACTTTTTTTCAATTTTTCAACTTTGTATTATTCATATTTCTTCACATTAACATTATTCCACAGTTCAACTTTCAGCTACAATTCAAGTTTTTCTACTGTAAAAATGGCCTAATGTTAAGTGAATGGTGTGATTCAAAAACATGCAGGATACAAGCCCTCGAGGACTGGAGTTTGACACCTATAGTTTAGTTGCACAAAGTACTCCATTTCCCATGATGCCATCGGGCGGCCATCTTAGAGCACTGAAGACTCCAACTCCCATCTGCCCTCATGGGCGGCCATCTTGGATATTTTATAACACGTCTCATTACCTCTCACTACTGCTTCCACCTAAGTACAGTGGGTCCCCGGGTTACGAACTTAATCCGTTCAGCGGCTACGCTCGTATCTCGAATTGCTCGTATAGCGGGCAATCCAAACCCATGTTAATTCGTGAATGCGTGCAACGCGCGCAGAAGCCTTAGGTGAGATCATCACGCTGTATACATATATTAATATTGAGTGACATAATCTACTGTACAGTTGCATTATATAACAAATACATAGGAATAATGACTTTTACCTTTGGAAAGACGTGACTTGAGCTAAATAAGCAGAATTCAACACAGTAAAGCAGATATGCTATTGCTCTTACAGTGTCACAGTAACTTTTTCAGTCAGGGTTTTCTCTACTTCCTTCCATCCCAACCAGCTGTGCCATCAAGCTAGATAAAGGCGTTCGGCCAATAGCATATCGGCACTTCTGTGATTGACGTGTGACGCCGGCCAGTGAGTGAGACCGGGTGACCTTAATCGACCAATAGCATATTGGCGTCTCCTTGACTGACTGATAATTATTCGCACTTTTTTTTTAAACGGTTGGAATGTATTGACATCTTATTGATTAAAACACATTTAAACCTGTGACGATTTTTTGTCCTGCAATCGGCACACTTAATTTCATGTCAGCTGTTTTTCCCCGACGTGAATTGAGCTGGGTGGAGGCGGAGGGGAGGTTATATGTGTTGTATTAACTAGGCACCACACTTATAGCTTGTTCGAGCGTCAGTTCACTGTTGGTTTCAACTCACAGAATTGCAACAATGGCGTTGTCCCAAAGCATGTCGGGAGGTCGCCGAGTAACATGACATGCAGTTTTGTCAAGCTACCATTATATAGCACTGTAATATCACCCGTACCAGGGTGCAGGGATTAACGTCTTGAGTTAATACGGCAACGCAGCTAGGCTATTGCTCTTACAGTGTTACAGTAACTCTTTCAGTCATGGTGCAAATCACGGAGATACTAAAACATCATCCTCTTATTTCTTCCTTTACCGCTGCTAGTAATTTTAGAAGCTATGTCTAACAGATAAAGTTTGCAAAGTCTTCAAAACATTCCGTTTTTCACTCATTTTCTCTACTTATTTCCATCCTGTCCCATCAAGCTAGATAAAGGCGTTCGGCCAATAGCATATCGGCATTTCTGTGATTGACGTGTGACGCCGGCCAATAGCATCTCCGTGAGTGAGACCGGGTGACCTTAATCGACCAATAGCATATTGGCGTCTCCTTGACTGACTGATAATTATTCGCACTTTTTTTTTAAACGGTTGGAATGTATTGACAATTAATTAAAAAAAACACATTTAAACCAATGACAATTCTTTGTCCTGCAATCGGCACATTTAATTTCATGTCAGCTGTTTTTCCCTTTAGCTGTACAAACACTACACTTAAATGGTAATATATTTAGACACCGTGAGTGAGACAGTCAGTGTGAGGTTGTAAGACCAATAGCGTTCACATTACTGCCACAAGTATCTGTTAATGATTGTAGATGACGCAACTGCTGAATATGTTGACGCAGTTAGGCGAGAACATTTATACATACTCAATGGCTGGCTTGTTGGAATGCTCGTAAGGCGAGAGGTTTGCTCGTAAGCGGAGGACAAAAATCTCCCTGATCCACGCTCGTAAGGCGAATTGTTCGCAAATCAGGGTGCTCGTAAGCCGGGGGCTGACTGTACAGCATCTGGCTTGGTTAACTTGATTCATACGTTCAGTTTTTTTCAGTTTTTCAACTCTGTATTAGTCATATTTAAAGCAGTAAAAAAACTGAAAAAGTTTGATTAGGGATCATTTTTAAATTGATAATGAGCTAAACATTTGAATGAGGTGGATTGTGGATTGATGTGAAACAGTGAAGAAATGTGAATAATACAAAGTTGAAAAACTTTGTATTTTCTCTTCTGCTTTTACTTCGGATCATCCACACTTTTTTATGATTCAAACATTCGGTTTTTGTTCAGTTTCTCAGTTTTTCAACTTTGTAGGATTCATAATTTTTCACAGATTCACATCATTCTACAGTTCAACTTTTTCAGTTTTTCATTCATCTTCAAATTCCACAGTTCAACTTTTTTTCAGTTTTTCAACTTTGTATTCATATTTCTTCACAGATTCACACCGTTCAATCGTTCCACATCATTCCACTTTTCAACTCCCAAACCTTCAACGGTTTCACCTTCACACGCAATTTCTTCAGAAATTGCACATTTTCTAGTTATTATTATTATTCTGCCGTTTTTTGGGACATTTCATCTCTTTCCCAGTTTATCCGATTCCCGCCGTTCCAATTTCATTTTATTCCACTTATTCCCATTCGGTGCGCGTGTTCTTTTATAATTCCAATTATTCATAGATTTCCCACAATTCCCTGTTTTCCACGCCAAAAATGCCATTGACTTACATTGGGTGATTTTTCATTTCAATATTACATCTTTTACATTTCATATTTTCAAAATTTAACTAATTCAGCTTGCCTTAGGGATCATTCTCATCATTCCAGTATTTCATAGTTTCCAATAATTTCCCATAATTCCATATTTTTCCCACCTTCAATATTTCATAATGCATTTCCAATGGGAGGGCTTCCCATTCATTTTCAATGGGACAATTAACATTTCACATTTTGATGTTTCCCATTTCATATTCATAACATTGAACTTATTCATTCCACCTTATGGCTCATTCCCAACAAATCAATAAATCAAAATTATTAAGAATTTCCCAATTTGAAGCTTCCTTATTTTGCATTTAATTCATTCAGCCAATTCATTTCACATTGTCATCATTACACATATTCACACAAACCAGTAATTCATAACAATATTAATAAATTTACCCATAATTCCTCATTCCCATTTTCCTCACCAAAACTTTGTAACCTTCTATCTTGGCCATTCCTGCTCCGATTCCCACCGTTCCAACTTTAATCGATTCCCCCAGTTCCCGCCATTCCATGGTAGTATCAATTTTCCTTTTCCCAGAAATCAAAAATTACCCACAATTCCACTTTTTCAGTTTTTCCCTTATATCTTTGCTATTCCTTCTCGGATTTCCACCATTCCAACTTTAATCGTTTCCCCCGATGCCCACCATTCCATTCGTGTATCCATTTTCCTCTTCCCAGAATTCAAAATTTTCCCACACTTCCACATACTGTACCTTTAATAAACCAATTCATTTTCAATGAGGTCATTCATTGTGTGGGCGTTTGGCCTTCATGGACTTCTGTTTAGGTAGACAAAGTACTCCATTTCCCATGGGGTCATCAGGTGGCCATCTTGGACACTTGGCTACATACACTGAGACTCCATTTCCCATCAACCCTCAGGGGAGGCCATCTTGGATATCTGATCAGACATCTCATGAGCGCTCAGCCCAACTTCCACCCAGGATGGCAGCCATCTTGGTTAACTCAGAACAATAAAAACGACTCTCTCCAAATGTTGAACATCCAAACTTTGAAATATAATCCCCCAAAATTCAGAATTTGTTCTTTGAGTGTATTTTTTTTCTTCCTTTTTGAAATTTTGTGATATTTTACAAAATTCAAAGAATTGTTGTTTTTTTTCACTTCATGACTACAGGTGTTTGTCCGATTCAGTCCGATTCAGCGTTTAACCGTTCATCTTGACCCTGCCATTGACCTCCGGGTGTCATTTACCCAGAATGCATCTTTTTTGCATAAGTAATAGCCCCCTAAAACTCGCGAAAAATCAGATTTTTTTATGTTTCCTCTTGTGATATCTCCATTTGCGTCCGACCTCTACTTATCGTTCCAACTTTAGGTGTTTCCCATTATGGGTTAGATTGCCAAGAACACCCTCGCACCAACAATTTCAAGTTTTTCCCATTTTTTTACCCATAATTCCTCAGTTAATTGTTCTTGCCAAAACATTGTAACCTTCTGTCTTCGCCAATCTTCATCCGATTCCCACCGTTCCGACTTTAATCGATTCCATTCATCCCTGCCAATTCATTGGTGTATTCATTTACCTCTTACCAGAATTCAAAAATTTCCCACAATTCCACATACTGTACCTTTAATGAACCAATTCATTTTCAAGGAGGTCATTCATTGTGTGGGCGTTTGGACTTTGTGGACTACTGTTTAGGTAAACAGAGTACTCCATTTCCCATGGGGTCATCAGGTGGCCATCTTGGACACTTGACTACTGAGACTCCATTTCCCATCAACCCTCAGGGGCGGCCATCTTGGATATCTGATCAGACATCTCATTTAGTTTTTCCCTTCTATCTTTGCCAGTCTTCATCCGATTCCGACCGTTCCAATTTCAATCGATTCCCCCGATGGCCTCTATTCCATTTTTACCCACAAATCAAAAATTACCCACAATTCCACTTTTTCAGTTTTTTCCTTATATCTTTGCCTTCTTTCATCCGATTTCTACCGTTCATACTTTAATCGATTCCCCCAAGTCCCGCCATTCAATGGTGGTATCCATTTTCTACTTCCCAGAATTCAAAATTTACCCACAATTCCATTATTTCAGTTCTTCACTTATATCTTTGCCACTCTTCATCCGATTTCGACCGTTCCTACTTTAATCATTTCCCCCAATAGCCGCCCATCCATTTTTACCCACAATTCAAAAATTACCCACTATTCCACTTTTTCAGTTTTTCCCTTATATCTTTGCCATTCTTCATCCGATTCCTACCGTTCCGACTTTAATTGATTTTCCCAAGTCCCGCCATTCCATGGTGGTATCCATTTTCTTCTTCCCAGAATTCAAAAATTACCCACAATTCCATTTTTTCAGTTTTTCCTTTGTATCTTTGCCATTCCTGCTCCGATTACCACCGGTCCAACTTTAACCGATTCCCCCAATGCCCGTCCATACATTTTTACCCACAATTTAAAAATTACCCACAATTCCACTCTTTCAGTTTTTCCCCTATATATTTGCCATTTTTCATCCAATTCCGACCGTTAAAACTTTAATCGATTCCCCCAAGTCCCGCCATTCCATTATGGTATCCAATTACTTCTTCCCAGAATTTAAAATTTACCCACAATTCCACTTCTTCAGTTTTTCCCTTATATCTTTGTCATTCTTCATCCGATTCCGACCGTTCCAACTTTAATCTATTCCCCCCAATGCCCGCCCACCCATTTTTATTCAAAATTCAAAAATTACCCACAATTCCACTTTTTCTGTTTTTCCCTTCTATCTTTGCCATTCTTCATCTGTTTCCGACGTTCCAATTTTATTTGATTCCCTGATGCCTGCCATTCCATTTTTACCCACAATTCAAAATTTACCCACAATTCCACTTTTCAGTTTTTCCCTTCTATCTTTGCCATTCGTTATCTTATTCCGACTGTTCCAACTTTAATCAATTCCCCCAATTTCCGCCATTCCACATAATTCAAAACCTCTCCCTTCAGGTGTTTCACCTTCACACGCAATTTCTTCAGGAATTGCACATATTCTAGTTATTATTATTCTGCCGTTTTTCGGTAAGTTTCTTCTCTTTCCCAGTTTATCCGATTCACGCCGTTTCAATTTCATCTTATTCCACGTATTCCCATTCGGTGCGCGTGTATTTTTATAATTCCAATTATTCATAGATTTCCCACAATTCCCTGTTTTCCGCGCCAAAAAACCCATTGACTTACATCGGGTGATTTTTCATTTCATTATTACATCTTTCACATTTCATATTTTCCAAATTTAACTCATTCATCTTGCCTTAGGGATCATTCCCATCATTCCAGTAATTCATAGTTTCCAATAATTTCCCATAATTCCATATTTTTCCCACCTTCAATATTTCATAATGCATTTCCAATGGGAGGGCTTCCCATTCATTCTCAATGGGACATTTAACATTTCACATTTTGATGTATCCCATTTCATATTCATAACATTTAACTTATTCATTCCACCTTATGGCTCATTCCCAACAATTCAATAAATCACAATTATTAAGAATTTCCCATAATTCCATATTTTCCACCTATAACAATTTGTTATTCATTCCCAAAGGCAGATTTTACTTTTTCTACTTGAAGCTTCCTCATTTTGCATTCAAATCATTTAGCTAATTAATTTCACATTGTCATCATTACACATATTCACACATACCAGTAATTCATAACAATATTAATAATTTTACCCATAATTCCTCATTCCCATTTTCCTCACCAAAACTTTGTAACCTTCTATCTTGGCCATTCCTGCTCCGATTCCCACCGTTCCAACTTTAATGGATTCCCCCAATTCCCGCCATTCCATGGAGGTATCCATTTTCCTTTTCCCAGAAATCAAAAATTACCCACAATTCCACTTTTTCAGTTTTTCCCTTATATCTTTGCCATTCCTTCTCGGATTTCCACCATTCCAACTTTAATCGTTTCCCCCGATGCCCACCATTCCATTTGTGTATCCATTTTCCTCTTCCCAGAATTCAAAATTTTCCCACAATTCCACATCCTTTAATAAACCAATTCATTTTCAATGAGGTCATTCATTGTGTGGGCGTTTGGCCTTCATGGACTTCTGTTTAGGTAGACAAAGTACTCCATTTCCCATGGGGTCGTCAGGTGGCCATCTTGGACACTTGGCTACATACACTGAGACTCCATTTCCCATCAACCCTCAGGGGCGGCCATCTTGGATATCTGATCAGACAGCTCATGAGGGTTCAGCTCAACTTCCACCCAGGATGGCGGCCATCTTGGTTAACTCAGAACAATAAAATCAACACTCTCCAAATATTGAACATCCAAACTATTAATTATAAGCCCCCAAAATTCAGAATTTGTACTTTGAGTGATCTTTTTTTCTTCCTTTTTTAAATTTTGTGATATTTTACAAAATTCAAAGAATTGTTGTTTTTTTCACTTTAATGTCAGATTCAGTCCGATTCAGCGTTTAACCGTTCATCTTGACCCTGCCTATGACCTCAGAGAGTCATTTACCCATAATGCATCTTTTTTGCGTTAGTAATAGCCCCCTAAAACTCGCGAAAAATCAGATTTTTTATGTTTCCTCTTGTGATATCTCCATTTGCATCCAACCTATACTAGTCGTTCCAAATTTAGGTGTTTCCCATTATGGGTTAGATTGCCAAGAACACCCTCGCACCAACAATATTCTACAACAACAACACATATTCTAGTTATACATGAAATAAGGTATATCTTTGTGTAGTTTTAAGGCTTATTTAGTAGAAATTTATTTTTTTATGGGGACCTGGGAACGGATTATTCTTGATTTAATGGTTTCTTATGGGAAATAAATGTTCGGAAGATGAACTTTTCGCCTTACACACACTTTCTGGGAACCAGTTATGTTCGTGAGCTGAGGTATCACTGTACTAAAAAGTAAGTAATATTACTACAGATGGGTGAGTACCGAAACCAAGTATCAGTATTGTGTCGACCATATAGTGAGGTATCGAGCACTCACAAAGTCTGCCCAAAGTAGCTATTGACACTGATGACAAAGAATTTGATATTGAGTAGATCTTGCCAAGCAGGAGTTAGCGCTATATCAGTCAATCTTGCCAAGCAGGAGTTAGCGCTATACTTTGGCAGTTTGACATATTGGCCAGTCAAAGAATAGTGGCTAAGGTGGTGGACCCAAAATGCAAGAAAGCAGGTTGCAATCAGAAAAACATAATTTAATATGAAGATAACAAATGGAAAACAAAGTCGACAACTGTCGACAAAGTAACAAACCAAAACTTACGACAAAATTCTCGAATACTAAAACTCATGGAACTAATCAATAGAACAATCCTGCATCGACAATAACAATAACAAGAACAATAACAACAACAAGAACTGGAAGGAAACAGGAAACTAAATATATGTTTCCGCACCATAAGGCGCACTTAAAAGCCTTATTTTTTTTAAAAAGCTGATGGTGCGCCTTATAATCAGGTGTGCCTTATATATGGATCAATATTGAGATTGGGATTATTAGATGGAGAATGAACTGATAAAGTTTTACCTCTTTTGTGTGTTTACAGTTGAACAAGGTCGTTCATATTGACATTGAGTTATTCTGCGATTGACAGTTTAGAGTTATTATTTGAGTTATTATTTTTATTACTTTGAGTATTACTATATTGTGATTGAAAAAGTTTTAAAATATGTCATTAATTGAGGATGCGCCTAATAATTCAGTGCACCTTATAAATGGAAAAAGTTTTAAAATACAGTGATCCCTCCTACTTCGCGGTCTCAGATATTGTGGTCTCAGTACTTTGCGAGTTTTTCCAGCAAAAATTAAAAATATTTCAAAATAAAAAATAATTTAAAAAATGTGCAAAAATCGAAAAAATTTGAAAAAAGCAAAAAAAAAGTACATTATACAGTACTGTATTCATCAAATAACTAAGTAATATTAGTTAATAACTATGTTAAGAATTCTTCAAGCTTTAGAGTTCGTGACGTTTTTATCTTATTTTGAAATGCATGCTTTTAATTTGTCGGGTCGCGTTGTATTTCCGTTTCCTGTTTTACTTTTTTTTTTCTTTTTTTTTATTGCATAACCTAATCATACGAAGATTCAACACAGTACAACATCACTGACCGAAGATTGTACAAACAGTATAAAAGAACATACAAAAGTAAAACAAAAATAATAAAATAAGAAAAGTATATACGCTAGGGGGATAAAAAAAAAACATTATATAAATATGTTTAACATAGAGCAAGCAGTTATAGTTTTAATTGCTTTTCGTTTCAAGGAACGCTGAATAGAATAGGTATAATGAGTAATTTTTTTCTAAAAACAAGAAAACATGGCTTTTTGCCTGTAAATTTACATGTATGAATATGAAACTTAGCCATGATAATAATGAGATTAATTATATGTATATGAATACTTTTCTGTGCATTATACTCCAGGTGACCAAATAAAACATTCTTCCAATACAAAAAAAAATCACTCAACATTTTCAGTAATAGAAGAGCAGAGGTTTTTCCAGAAAATTTTCACAAATGGGCAGTGCCAAAATAAATGCACAACCGTTTCTGGGCATTCAGAGCAGAAACTACAAGTAACATCTATGTCTTTCTTGAATTTTGTTTTTATATATTTTTTGGCAGGGTAGAATCTATGAAGGAGTTTGAATGATATTTCTTTTACTTTATTGGTGATCAAATAGTGATTAGTAGCCAGGCCCTCTTCCATGCCAAAACACCCACCGAACGACTCCAGAATGAATTCACATATGGCAATGAGATAAATCTTTTTGGAATAAGGCTCTTATAGATCTGTTGTTATTCCGAGAATTATTACAAAAACAGGCCTTGCCTATATGAGTGTCAGCTGAAGATAACAAGGGCAGATGTTGACCATTAAATCTTGGCTGAGAATTAAATAACATACAAACTCCAGAGGGTATCACACCAAAGACCTTTGCATAATCAACAGTAGATACCGGGATGTTGTATAATGCCAGAAACTCTTCATAAGAAAAAAGAAGACCATCCCTTTTAAATGGCTGGTCTACCCGTATATTGTTATTAAACCAATATTCGATAAAGAGTTTTGCGTTTGAATAAAATGTCCTTGTTATTCCGAAATAAAATAGTTATCAGGTGAAAAATTGTGTTTGTAAATGAGGGACCATGATAGAAAAGCTTGACGATGAAAAGCAGACAATTTTACAGGAATTTTGTCAATATTAAAGTTACCGACCGAAAAAAAGTTTAGACCACCCAACTTAGACATCAAATGAAAAGGTATACTATTCCAAATGGAGGTTGGGTTTCTGAAGAATTGATTTAGCCAATTTATTTTAAAGGATTCAAGATTTAGAGTGCAAAAATCCAAAAAATTAAACCCACCATTATCATAAGAGTTCATCTGAACAGATTTCTTAACGTGGTGTATCCTATTTTTCCATATAAAATTGAACATCACTTTATCAACCTCCTTTATTAATTTGTTATCGAGATGGAGAACCAAAGCCGCATAAGTCAGACGGGATATACCCTCTGCCTTGGTGAGTAAAACTCTTCCTCTTAACGAGAGGTCCCTTAGAAGCCAGAGGTTCAATTTTGTTTTAGTTTTTTGTAAGATAGGACTAAAGTTTAATGAGAGTCTCCTTTGTTGATCTTTAGTAATAAATATTCCTGGATACATAACTTCCTTTTTTATTGGGATACCATAAAGGGCAGATCTATAACACTCCTTAACAGCCATGAGTTCACACTTTTTTACATTTAAATATAAACCAGAAGCATTTGAAAACTCATTAACTATTTCAAAGGCAGTAGGAATTTAATTTTCATCTTGCAAAAAAAAATGTGGCGTCATCAGCCAGCTAGGTTATGATCAATTCTTTATGAATAATATAAATACCTTTCAGAGTAGTAGATTGTTAGAATAATTATTGTTAGAATAATTATAGATATAGTGATTATACATTTGCTACAAAATATTAATGCTCGCAATGAAGAAATGCTTTGCTGCGTGAATGAATAAACACATACTGAATGATAATAATGAATGAATAAACTGCTGATGTACTGCTAGGTATGTTGATGGTACGCTGGGAGAATGAGTGCACTGTTTGTGGGAAAAGAACTGTCTCGTCATTGTTTTCTTTCAAGCAGAAGGAAGGCCGCTCAAGCCTGCCAGTCGGAGCGTTCCCACACCTGTGACTCTTATCGATGTTTTTGCTATGCATTATCAGAATGTTTCGCTACGTATTTTTTCATACATGCATTAGTTTCTCACCCACATGCTCACACATAGAAGGACAAGTACACAAGGTCCCGGCCATAGACTTGCGTTTTTCCCTGCCCCTTGAGGGCCGGGACTTTCATGTAGTTAGGGATCTCTGTAACAAATAAAAGTAAGGGGAGTCGGAGAGATTGGCAGAGCGCAGAATTGTCCTTGGCCGGTTCCTCTTCGCTCCCCTCATGCATGAGTTGGGAAGATTGCCTTGTCTCCTTTTTTGTGTACAATTTCTTACAAATGTCTGACAAATGAACCTGACATAGATTTAACATGATCTGCCAATAGCTGAGCCACCAACAGGAAGAGATACGGGGAGGTGGGGCAACCTTGCCTAATTCCTCTAGATAAATTAAATCTAGGGGATGTACCTCCCATCAGTTTAATAGAACTGTTACCATCCTTATAAAGCGTTTTAATGGCTGTAGAGAAAAAATTACCAAAACCAAACTTTTTTAGAAATTGTAAAATAAACTGATTTTCCACTGTATTGAATGCCTTCGACAGTCTAGAAATAATATGAAACCATTAGTGTCAATTAAGTCAGGGTAATCTAAAATGTCCAAAACTAGTCTGATATGGTTTGTTATGTGTCGTTTTGCCATGAAACCTGATTGTGATTCGTCAATAATCGAGTCCAAGACCAATTTAAGTCTCTTAGACAAAATAAGAGCAAATATTTTGTAATCATTATTGAGCAAACAGATTGGACGCCAATTGTCAATTAATAATGAGTCTTTATTAGGTTTGGGAATCAGTATAGTCAACCCTTGAGTCATGGTAGTTGGGAGATTTTCTATTTCTATACATTCTGTAAACACTTCAAATAAAAAGGGAGCCAGGTCATTGGACAATAACTTGTAGAATTCTGAGGTCAGTCCATCCGTACCTGGCGATTTGTTATTTTTTAGATGAGTGGTTGCATTTTTTATCTCCTCAAGCATAATAGGCTCATCACATAATGTCTTTTCTTTCTTAGTAATAGATTTAGGAGTAAGTGAGTTTAGAAAGTTATCAGCTGAATTTTGACAGAAGTTAGGGCTGTATAATTCTCTGTAGAAATTACCACAAAAAGTTGAGATGACTTGAGTCCTCTGTAACAACTCCATCAATGTTCAGTTTAGCAATACTATTGTTATTGGAATGATGCTTTTTTAAAAGCAAAAAAATAACGAGTATTTTGTTCTCCTTCTATCCATTTTGTTCTAGATCTAACGAAGGCACCTCTTGCTTTTTGGCTATATAAGTCATCTAATCTAATTTGCAAATTTGCTAATTCCAGTTGCTCCTCCTCTGACAATGTATCTGTGTTTCTAAGTGACAAATGAGTGATCCCTTTTATTATAGTTTCCTCTTCAGCTCTTCTAGCTTTGGCTTTAAGACTACCACTTTTTCTTAATAATTTACCAAACTCAAATTTAAACAGTTCCCAATTATTACCAAATTGTTTTTCTGCTTTAGCTTTGGACCAAAAGTATGAAATCAGATCTGTGACATCCTTTTTAACGTCATCTTGTAGTAATAATGAGTGATTGAGTTTCCAATAGGCTGACTGAGGAATACTGTTTTTAGAGGATGATAATGATAATTTAATGTATATGGCTTTATGATCTGTAAGAGGTGTGGGCAATATATCCACATCAATATGATCTTTGTTAAAGTTCTCAGAAACTAACCAAAAGTCTATTCTCGACTGATTGGAACCTGACTTATTGCTCCATGTGAATGAGTTATTATTATAAAATTTAACTCTCCAAATATCCGCAAGGCTGAATCTATCCATAAAGGCTTTTAGAATAGAACCAGTTCTATTTTTCTGACCAGGAGGCCATTTACCCATACTGCTATCCAAGATAATGTTAAAGTCCCTTCCTAATAATAAAGTTGCATTTGGAAATTTGACTAACCAGCCTATCAAAATGTTCTCTATAGACAGAATGAGATTGTCATTTTCTTTTCTTGTGTTGTATCCATAAATATTGGCTATTAAAAATACTAGGTCATTGAGTGTAATCACTTGACAAATAAAGTGATCATTTGTATCATATTCTGTAAATAGGACATCACCATTAAACCTGTTTTTCAAAGTAGACAACCCTGCTGAACGCTCTGTACCGTGAGAAAGCCAAATAGAGTTGCCCCACTGACATCTCCAAAAATTGGCATCGTATATGATGGAATGAGATTCTTGTAAATAAAAATAATCTGACCTAAACTGCTTGGCAAAAAGAAATAAAGCTTTTTGTTTATCATTATTATGTAACCCCCTAGCAGTAAGTGATACAAAAGATAAAGTTAACAGAATACAACAAATAACAATGAACAAACAAACGTAGAATTGTGTTAACTGAGATAAGCTTGATGAGAACGAAGTGCTGAGATCAGCGTGGCAATTGTATTATAATAACTAAGCAAGTCTGACTGAGAATCAGTGGAAATTTGGCAGTATTTCTTCACATTATCAAGTGGAACGACTAGATATTATACTCATAACGTTATTTACCAAGTAAAAAACAAAACAATAACTCGTTATAGAGTAAAGTGTCAGATAACTTTAAGACATCACATGAACCTGAGAAATTATATAGGCTAAGAGCAAACCTGTGTCTTTACTTAAAGAATATAAACTGTAGTAATAACCCATATCTAGGGAGGGATTTCTGCACCATTTATGAAACCTCTTCATCCCACAAAGTAGGCTTGCTTCCCCTCTTCGCGCGCTTTCTTTATAGTCGGCCACAGTTTCTGCCTGTTCTCTCTGTCCTCCTTTGTGAAGTCCTCGGTAAAGCGCAGTCCCTTGTCCTGAAGAAAAGCATTGTTCTTAGCCGCTTTCCAAACAGCATCTCTGTAACGGCGCGCGATGAACCTGACGATAATACCACGGGGTCTTGGGTTGTTCAGGCGCTGTTTCACCACACGATGAACGATATCTATGGTCTCATGTATCTTCTCCCTCACGGGAGTACCCTTTGGCATACGTTTATCATCTCTGCGCACACGTTCTCCTTTTCACCTTCTGGTATACCATAACGTCTTAAGTTCCATCGGCGGCCAAAGCTTTCCAAATCTGAGACCCAATTCATGCATTTCATGGCAGATTCCTCGGTTCTCTCCACTCGTTTTTCAATAGAGACAATCTTCTCCTTCATACCTTTTAGTTCGGCCCGGACAGAGTCCACCATTTTCTCAATCGCGTCACTCCTTGAGTTGATAAGATCGGCCAGTGTACGAACAGCTTCTTCAGAGTTGAGAGCTTTGTGGATAGTGGGTTTTTTGGCAATTAGAGGTTTACTCGGAGTCAGTGGCAATGGAGAAAACGCTTCCTTGTCATCCAATTGTGGATCATTTTCCATCACGTGAGCGTCGTGCTCATTAGCACGGCTGCTGCTAGGTTCACTTTTTCTTTTTTTCGCAGATTTCTTCATTTTTCGTGCGAGCCCACTTTCACACACCCAAAAGTGTTAGGGAAGGTTCAACAATCCACTTCATCCGTTTATCTTCGCCAACTGCTGCAATTATTACTTTCACAGACTTTTAGTGCTTAGAGCTCGACAACTTTCTGACTTGACACGCCGCCATTTTGCCCGGCTCCCTCCTGTTTTACGTTCTGTGCGTCATTCGGCTCGTTACGGTGACGTAGTGAATGACAACGTAAGCTTATATTTATAGTTTATTATCATTTATGTTGATAACGCACGCTACTGCCTATGTTTATTAAGCGATGAGTGTTTATTCTGTTTGTGTTCGTTTGTGTAGAGGTTGCACTTTATAGTTAGTAGTTGTTAGTTGTCTAACCTGCTAATGTCGACTAAAATACAGTAAATTCATAGATTAAAGTTTGGCAAGTGTTTATATGTTAGTTGACTGACTTTAACATTGTTGTTGATTTATTATTCAACAGATACTACATGATACACCATACATGAGCCAAAATAAATGTGAAGTTCAACGTGATGACTTGTGTGCTCTTTCACCGGAGTCTTGGTGCAGATAACCAGTGCTGAGAACAAATTCTCAACAAACTAAGTAATATAAGTTATTTAATGAATATACAATAATGTTAACAATGTTAATAAGGATAATGTAATGTTAAATAATAGGAGAAAGGAAATAAAATACAAAAAAAAAAAGGATTGTTTATAGTTACTGCGGCTATATTGGGGCGTACGTGGAAATCTAGGAACTGATACCCTACTTCGAGGGTTTCAGACTTCACGGGGGGTTAACACCCCCCATTAACCGCGAAGTAGGAGGGATCACTGTATGTCATTAATTGATGGTGCGCCTTATAATCCGGTGCGCCTTATAGTGCGGAAAGTACAGTTCTCAAAATTAACCAGACAACAAGGAGCACCTTGAAACAATCAGAAGAAGAAGCTGATTAGTCAACACAAGAGAAGCAGAACAGAAAACCCCGACGCTAACTAAAATCACAAACACAACACAACATGACATTATCATTTGAAAAGGTTTTCACTTGATCAGAATCAGTTAGATTAACTTCTCTCTTTTCAATGGGATGGGGTCATCAGTTGTGTTGTGCAGAAATCAAGTTAATACTCAGCTAACAGTCCAATTGGAAAACTGTTCAAATTCATTTTATAAGCAGAACCCATTCGTAAGTAAAAAAAAATGACTGGTCATCCTTACTTGTCATCCTAAGAAATTGATCGAAAAGGCGTATCCAAACTTTTGTTCTGTACTTTACATTTTACAAAGTTACTTAGAGCAGGGGTGTCAAACTCGTTTAAGCTTGTGGGCCACATAGAAGAAAATCTATTTCCAAGTGGGCCGGACCAATAAAATAATGGTATACTGTATAGTTATATCATATTAAAACAACAACTTCAAATGAATTATTTTTTAAATGCTTTTCAAAATCGTACAACATCACGATAAATCATAAAACATTCACATTACTATTAATCATAAAACTTTTTAAGTTTCATTTATTGAAAACATTCAGTAAATACTTTCTTACACAATCTCGCGGGCCAGATTCAACCCATTTTGTTAGCCAGAACCGGCCCGTGGGCCCTATTTTGTACACCAATTTTCTATACCACCGGTGTCAAAACCAGTTTAATCATGAGCCAAATTGTATAAAAGTCAATATAAAGTCAAATCAATTTGAAATATGATTGTCACACATTTATCTAGTTTTAAGATCAGAGGCCGTTTAAAATTGTTCAAAAGAGGGATTGGTAACAAAGTTAAAGTTGAAGACAACTTGCAAATTTGATATTATAGTCAGAAACGAAGTCATAATTAGCATTTTGCGGGCCACGTTAATAGCTGTGATGGGCCCAAATTGGCGCCCAGGCCTTCAGTTTGACATCTGTGACGGCATTGTACTGCTGGGCAAAATGCCTATGCCAGAATGGCAGATACAATGAATTTATTTGCAGTGTTAAGTCATGAGGCGTAAACTGATAAATTCCTTTTATGCAGTTTACTGTATGTAGTAGTTATTCCTCTACTGCAGTGCTAGTGGGGCACGAGGTGATAAGAGGGCAGGGGGCACAGATGACCCCGGAGAAGTGTAATTGCAATTAAATACAAATTTTTATTCATTATTTAAATATTCAGGCACTTTGATGTACTTTTATTTTCTATTTTAGACTAAGTTAGACTAACCCGTGTAAACGCTGTAAAAAATAATGAATAGTCGTTGAGTTGATTCATATTGTTTTTTTTCTTCTGTTAATGTTAAAAAAAGATACAGGTTTCGATATACAATTTTTATAGATAATAATCTTTTTTATTGAAATCGCGTCGAGGGGGTTAGGGTTAAAAGTTTTCTCTTTCCTAGTGGGGGCTTGGCAAAATATAATTGAGAAGCACTGCTCTACTGTCTACAGTGGGGGTGGATAATGATTCCAGACATTTTGAGTTATGACTATGCTCATGGAAGGAACTAAACCCATTTTCAAGGCACCAGGAAAGTTATCAGACGAAAAGTTGGAATTTGATCATGTTTTTCACATGCAAGAAAAGTCGTCATACATGTCCAAGAACAATGTCATGATTCTAGAAAAGGTACCTGAGGTTGGTAAAAAAGTGCTATGTGTGCAAAGTTCTTTTACCATCCAGTAGGATTTAGGATTTTGACTGTCAGACATTGTGTGTACATACATAAATTGTATTAAATGTGCTTAGTAATTGATGGCCAATAGGTCATGCTTAGTGATCTCCTAATCATAGTATGGGTGTTTAATGTGTCTGTGAATAGCCCTCTCACTCACAGCCATAAGTGCACCACACTTACTGTATGTAATGCCATGATGTCATGAGTCCGTTTCCGACATGACGAGCAGTGGGGTAGTTTTTAGTAAAAGTCCCTACATTTGCGACTGAGCAAGACTGCGTTTTAACAGGCTAGAATGCTTCAAGACTCCACGTTAGCACTGAGCGTGCAAGTGTTATTGCAGTACATTAGGTTAGCATTTCTATAAAGTGATGGTCTTTTGAAAAAAACAAAACATTGGGGGAGGAGGTGATTTCCAAGTGAGCCCAACAGCAAAAACATTACAGACATCCCTCCTCAGCTAAATATTGACAACATTTTCAGCCCACACGAACCTCATTTCAATCAATTTGCATGTACAATTTTGGCAGAAATAAATGCAGTATTTTTTATCCTTAAAATCTTCTGTGACAAATCCACAATTTCAAGTTTATTTCAGCATTTCTATTTTATATATTTTACTGTAGCACTAGTTTAACCAGCATAAAAGTGTGTGTATTTCATCATTCTTTTAATTAATATCCCCCCACCTCAACAGTTGACCAGGTTGAAGATGGTGACTGATTGTAGGGGAGCATCAAAACAGTTGGGAATGCGGATGAAGGCTACAGCAGGAAGAAGGTCTCCAGTCATGTTGGATTCCATGCCACTAGACCCAGGCCCTCTCCCCGTCAAGGACTGTGTGGTGGCTGTCTGTGCAGCAGCCACCCCACATTAAACAACGTCACAAACAGGCGCCCTCCACAGGCGTCCTCCACAGGGATTCCACCCTAACATCCTTGATTACAGCCCCATGGCGACCAATGAGTGGCAAACGGGGGCAGGATTGTGAGATCTGGAAGGCTCTAGTCACGGATTGGCACATTAGGCGGTGGGTGTTAAGATTCAGTTGCTGGGCTCTTGGAACAAGGCAGAAAGAGCCCTTCGGCAGCTGCACCCATGACTGAGCAGCCCTTTCACTTGGCTCACCCCATATGGGGAGGGGGCTAGCAAAGATGCCCTAAAGATAGCCTGCCTTAGATCTCCCGATTGGATTACCGCATGCAGAGGGATCACTGCTTGCGATTGAAAACATAAAATAATGGACATTGGAGCCTGGAATGTGTGCACTGTAATGGATAGTGCACCCAGTGACAGACAGAGAGAAGAACTGCGATCATTGCTAGAGAACTGAGGAGGTGTCGGATTGACCTAGCTGCCCTTTCTGAGACCAACCCGGCAGACGGAGGAAAACTAAAGGAGAAGAAAGGTGACTACACTTTCTTTTGGAAAGGGAAAGCTGCTGATGAGCCCAGGATCCATGGTGTTGGGTTCACCATCAGGAACCAACTCATCAGTCACCTCTCTGAACTTCCTGTGGGGATCAATGAGCGTCTCATGACCATCCGTCTGATGCTTGACCACAACCAGATGGCAACAGTTGAGAGTGCCTATGCCCCTACCCTAGACTCTGGAAGTAGCAGGAAGTAAAAGAGACCTTCTACGCCTACCTAGGATAAGATTACTCTCCCAGGAGATTTCAACGGCAGGGTAGGCCGAGACCAAGACCTCTGGAAGTGGAAATGGGAAAGTAAGACATTGGGAACATCAAGCCTGAGAACTCAAGAACTCCTAATGGACAGAAAGAGCTCTGGAAGTCCAGAGACTGTCAGACTCTGGTGATACCAGAGGCTTTTTCAGTGCCACCAAGACTGTTAATGGTCCAAGCTACCGTGGCCTAAACCCCTTGAGCTCGAAGGACGGGCAGGAGCTGCTGTAGGACAGCAAGTCTTTCAACACACGGTGAAAGAGCACTTAGGAACCCCTCAACCGTAACAGCACAACTGACCCAGACAAAGGCTTTTGAAACTGTAGACCGCTAGGCTCTGTGGAGTATACTAACAAGGCACGGCTGCCATAAGAAGTAAATCAGGATACAGAGGCCTCTACATGATGGCATGTAAGCCACAGTGCTCACCAACAGCAGCTATGAGTCAAAGCCCTTAAGAGTAGAAACAGGTGTCAAAAAGGAAGCATTATTGCACCAACCCTGTTTGCAGTCTTCATTGCTGCAATGCTACATCTTATTGGCGAAGAGCTGCCTCAGGGGGTCCCAATTGTTTACAGGACTGATGGCAGGCTTTTCAACCTGCTCAGGTTCAAGCTAAGAGCAAGGTCTCCAACACTACCATCATGGAGCTCCAATAGGCTGATGACAATGCAATCACAGCACATTCTGTCGAGGACCTCCACGGCATCTTGAATGCGTTTGCTAGCTTTGAACATCACAAAGACCCAGGTCCTAGATCAGCCCCCATTCAACCAACCATCTAATCAACTCAACATTAAATTGGATAACACCCCCCTTGTAAGCGTTGACCACTTCCAAGTGAGCCCAACAGCAAAAACATTACAGACATCCATCCTCAGGTCAACCATCGCCTGAGCTGTGCCAGTGGAGCGTATGCAAGACTCAGGAAAAGAGTCTGTGAGGACCAGGATTTAAAGACCCAAACAAAACCCTACTTTGCTATATAGAGCTGAGTCATGGACCACCAATAGAGCCCTGGAAGGACATCACCAAAGATCTCTGCAGAATATCCTGAGGATTAGCTGGGGAGAAAGACAGCATCAACGTTCTGGAGGACGCAAACATGCTTAGCATCGCCACCACAATAATGCAGCACCAACTCCGATGGTCAGGTCATGTCATCCGCATGCCCAACACACGCCTCCCCAAACAGATTCTCTACTCACATCTCAAGGAAGGTCAGCCAGCTGCCAGCGGCCAAAAGATGCATTTCAGGGAAAACATTAAAATCAGTCTGAAGAAATTTAACATCACATCAAATGAGTGGGAGCACCTTGCACTGGACAGGGGCACTTGGAAAAAAATCCTTGTAGAAAGATGCTGCATGTCATGAAATGGAATTCCGTAGCGTCACAGAGACAAAGCGAAGGCACTGCAAGGAAAAACAGAAAAATGCTCCGCCATCACAAACCACTTTGACTTTCCCTTGCCCACAATGCACCAAAATATGTGGATCATGGATCAGCCTCAATAGCCATCTGAGGACCCACAAGTAGATGACTCTATGAAGAGGACAGTCATACTCGCTTTGAGTCACTGTCGATGATGAATTAATATTCAGTTTTAACCACTTTGTCATGTTTGGGTTGGGGTTTATTATTATTCTGGTTTTGTGGGGTTTTGTTCATGTTTCTCTTTCCCTCGTGTCTGCCTTTTCTTGTTTGTGTTCTCATTAGTAAGATTTCGTCCACCTGTCTGCTTACCCCGTGTCAGCCAATATGGTTTGCCTGCCTTTCGTGCCTGTCCAGGTGTTCTGCATTTTCCAAATTTAGTATCAGTGAATATAAGTCCCATTTTAGTTCAGTTTAGTTGTCGGGTGACCGTCTTTGTCATACGACCCGAGTATTCACTGCCTGCCTGTCCGAGTAGTCCCCCGTCAACTTGTCAGTGTTTCCCTGCTGTTCCCCATGAGTTTGTTTCAGTTTTGGGTCTTGTTTTTTACTTTCAAAGTAGCAACTTTGTAGTGTGTCAGCACACTGACACATTGTGTTAATACTGCGTTGATATTGTGTCATCAAATGCTGTCAACTGCTGGACATTAAAAATCCCTGCAGGCAACCCATTTGACAAACTGAACTGACCTAGTGTATACCAGGGGCATCACAATAAATTAGGAATTATGACATTATTATAAAGTAATAAATAATGAATGAATGATCTTATGTCAAATTTAGTAAACTGTTTTTAGGTAAATGTTTAAAGTTAAATGTCAATTCACCCAATGTAAGTCAATGGGATAGAAAATAGAAAATGAGGATTTGTGGGAAAAGGATAAACATTTAGAATAAGAAAAATACATGCAGTCCTTTCGTGAATATGTAGAATTATATGAAATTGGAAGTATCAAAATAGAAAAACAATTATTTATCGAAGGAAGTGAAGGAAGTGCGACTACGGTCTGGGGTCGAACCACGGACTCTTTTTGCATTGGTCCAGTACTTTAACCACCGTATTAAGCAGCTATTTATTGTGTTAATTGTCTGTTGATTGTCCCGAGCGCCCATATTCCACTATATTTCCCCCCAGTGAGTTCTTTTTAATTCTGATTTTTCCAACTTACACGACCTTGACTATGATTCTGATTAAGATGTTTTGGGGGATTTCACACACACTGGTCAGCCTTCGTCCCACTTATATTTTTATGATTGAGATTTGGAGCATCTGTTAGCACCTCCTTAGCCTTCTGTCCCTCCCGGGTTTGCTGGTGGGGGTGCCAGAGTAAGGAGCATCACTTGATTTCACGCCGCAACCCAACATCCGTTCTTCCAAGTTACTTCATCTAGTCTCTATCCTTGCATCTACAGTACTCACACCTTGTCATCCACACTCTGTCTTGAACCTAGCCTTTCTGTGTTTTTTTTCAGGTCCACTACCTTCCTCCACCTCTCCGATACAGCGTGACACACTTTAGTATTTTTCAAATTTTAATTTCGTACTTTGATTTTTTGAATTCATTTTTGCACAAAATTATGTTCCATATTTCATGAATATCTTAATCATCTCTTAGATTTCTTCAATTGTTTTTTAATTACAATTGGACTTAAAAAAACACAGGTCTCCTTTGAATCATATGCAATAGAAACTAATTTCCTAATATCCAAATTAATTGTGATCTGCCGCAGCAGCAACTAAAATGGCTTTGAGTTCTCTCAAGTTCTGAAAAGTTACTCAAATAATTTACTTCCTACCGGCAGATCTTCCACATGACCTATGACCTAGCAAGCGCAGTGATGCGAATCTTCAACCTGATTGGCATGATGCTGTTACTGTGTCACTGGGATGGTTGTCTGCAGTTTCTGGTGCCCATGCTCCAGGATTTTCCCTCCGATTGCTGGGTGTCCCTTAACAAGATGTTGGTAAGTACACTTTAACTGTGTATAAATCAAAGGTGGGCATCTTCCATTTTTTTGCTATTTTTTTGCTTGACTCTGCAGTGTAAGGCGGACATGCCAACGAGTCTTCCACCATGCCGCCCTTTGCTCAACTATTGGGAATTTCTTTTTGCAAAATAACACAAAACTAATATCCTAATTCAAAACATTACTTTTTACTTACGATCAGTAAAATAGTCACGCTGATTACGATTATGTACACGCCCTAGGACGCAGTTCGATGATCGACGTTGTGGTTCTGTCAAAGGCTTCACACCTGAACATAAAAATAGTTAGTGCCTACATACTGTTAGTGTCCCCCCCCCCCTTCAAAATCCGGCAATACGGAAATTTGCTAAAATCAATATGTGAAGATGCAGTGGTTCAACTGTACTATTGAAACAATGGATGTTTCAGATGTTTACCAAATCCATCTTAAGTGTTTTGGAACAGGTGTTGCAACACATCCACTGAGGGGAGATGCAACAAGCACCCTCAGATCATCAGTATAAGCACTGCCTCTCCAAAATCCACATTAATGATGCTTTTCATGATAGTCTTTCATTTTCAACCACTGCCTGGAGTATTTGTAACCATGTCTGCACAGAGAGAGTTAGAATGTTAGTGGTTGAGTCAATACAATACTTCTTACCTTTGAGCTTGGTGGAGATATAAAAATAAAAGAATGAATGAATAAATAATGGCAATATGTGAAGATGCAGTGGTTCAACTTTACTCCTGAAATAATGTAATGATGTTTCAGATGTTTACCAAATCCATCTGAAGTGTGTTGATTACTGTTCTATCTGCTTCCAGAATGATACATGGAGTGAGCTTTACTCCTTTGCCCTCTTCAAGGCCATGAGTCACATGCTTTGCATTGGTTACGGACGCCAAGCCCCCGAGAGCATGTCGGACATTTGGCTCACAATGCTCAGTATGATCGTGGGGGCCACCTGCTACGCCATGGTCATTGGCCACGCTACAGCACTCATCCAGTCTCTTGACTCGTCCAGGCGACAGTACCAGGAGAAGGTAAGCACATTGTTCGTGTTACGGTAATTTCATTTTTGTTTTCCACATTCCCCTTGATACAGTGTATCAGGAAAGTGTTCACTGGGCTTTACTTTTTCCAAATTTTGTCATGTTACAGCCTCATTCCAAACCATACTATTCTCTTGAAAATTCTCTGCACAACAACCCAGTACAACAATATGAAAAGTTTTTTTTTTTTTTTTAACTTTTTTTGACTATTAAAAATAGAAAACTAACAAATTACATTAACATAAGGATTGGCAGCCTTTGCTTAGTACTTTGTTGACCAACCTTACAGCAATTACAGGCTCAAATATTTTGACAATGATGCCATAAGTGTGCACACCCATCTGACCTGTAACATCTTTGCACATGAATCCGGCCTTTGCACAGCCATTTTCAGGTTTCTCCAAAGATGATCAATTGAATTCAAGTCTGGACTTATGGCTGGGTCACTCCAGGACATTCACAGAGTGGTTCTGAATCCAATCCTTTGAGATCTTGGCTCTAAGGGTTGTTGTCCTGCTGTCAAGAGCACTCTCAAGCAGGTTTTCATCCAGGCTATCCATGTAAAGTCCTGGTTTAATTTTTCCTTCTATCCTGACTCGTCTGCCAGTTCCTATTGCAATAGGTACAGTGATTCCTCACTTTTGGCGGTTAATTGGGAGCAGGACTCACCCACGATAAATGAAAACCACTATATAGGGGTCCACTCCAGTCAATCACAGGGCACATGAGAAGAAACAATCTCACCGAAGAAAAATTTGGAGCAGTGATCTCCAACCTTTTTATCACCATTGCCCAATCAACACTTGAAAATTTTTATCGGAGCAAATATAATGTGCATATAGAATATGAACCCACCATATAAACACCAAACTCAAATAATACATTTTTGACTACTTCATCCATCATGTTTGTTTTGATAGTGTGGAAAAAAACAAAAAACAAACATAACTTGAGTGAAAAGGAACACAGCTTTTTTTATATTGAATACTGCTCACACCATGAGGTAAAGATGATCATACAGATGACAACAAGATTGTTGTCACGACTATGCTTACGCTAGTCATGCGAGTAACTTCAAAATAAAAGCATTTGTTTCATATATTACTTGATATCCCACGTTTTATTTTGAAGTGTTGTCTGGATTCTTTTACAACAAGCCATGTCATACAGACAGATTTCACTGGGGCATATCCTATTGTACCCCCGGTAAGAATTTCACCAATAAAAAACACATTCTACTTACTCCTTAGTATAGTAATTAATTGCTCCTGTATCACTCCACGCAAACAATGCACACATTGCTAATTATTATGGTAATTTATTCACATGTAGCAACTTTGGCTGATATTACTCACGTGAGCACACAAGAGACAGGTAGGTGATGAGAATCGCTGCAATAAGTCGGTAAGTTCAGTTAGGTTGCGTAGTTCACAGCAATAGCCTCTGGATGGGCTACCTTCAGGAGGAAAAACTAATTTTCCCTATCATCAAGTTGTAGGGTAAGTTTTTAAACCATTCACAGAAAAATTGACTTTGATTGACAAAGATTCTGGGATCTGATTTTTTTTTAACCTTTCCCTCTAAAATGCCTTCTAAAAAGTGCGATTTTTAGTCTTGAAACAAAATAAACTCGTCAATTTTTTTTTAAGTACCAGTGACAAGTCAAATAATACACATCAGGTAACAATGAGCCAGAAAGTAAAGAAGCTAAAACAAAATGCTTTGGAAGCTCAAGAAGAGGAACAAACAGACATGCTTCAACTGAACAAACGAACACTTTTATACCAAAGTGGACTAAGTTATATCAGTGCTTGCGATATGAAGAAGATGATGATGGATGCTACTTCCAAGTTCATTCTATTATTTCAATAAATTTTAATGTCGGGCGGCTTGGTGCACATCTGCTTCACAGTGTAGAGTCCCGAGTTTACATGTTCTCCCTGAGGCTGCATGGCTTCACTCCGGGCACTTCTGCTTCCTCCCACTCTCCAAAAAAAAATGCATGACAGGTGTAGTGGCCACTGTAAATTGCCCTTATGTGTGATTGGGTATGTGAACGGTTGTTCATTCCTGTGTGCCATGCGATCGGCTGGCACCCAGTTAAAGGTCCCCCCTCGCTTACTGGCCAAAGACAGCCGGTATAGGCACCAACAATCCAGCGATCCTAATAGGGATAAGCGACAATAGAAAATGGATGGAAATTTTGGTTTGATTGTTTTTTGCTGAGGTCTTGTAAATGCAGTTTGAACCTTAGAGTTACTTTGTCCTTTTTATCGTGCAATTTTTAAGACTCCAAACATTCTTGTAGAGATCCATAGCTTCTTGGTATTGTGAGTCCCAGGAAACCATCAGAGCTAAAATAACCATTGCATAAGGCATTTCCTAGCCCCTAACTTTAACAATCATAACAGACTGCCTAACCCTTTACCTAACCAAAATCCAAAAAAGCATGTCTTGACCGTCTTATCTGAGCTCGTGAGGGCCACCAAAATGGTCCCCACTAGTGCAAGACATCCCCACATAAACAGTGAAACCCGGTATTCGGTCTCCACCATGTGGCAAAAACCTAGGACGCACACACACACACACACACACACACACACACACACACACACACACACACACACACACACACACACACACACGCACACACACACAGAAATAGCAATAATAAACAAGCAAACTTTGGCAAATGATGGCTCAAGAGATAAAATGAAACCTTAATGAGATTTTCTAAGTTGTTTTAAGAGTTGAAGCCAATTCACCCTTTTTGCCCTGTTTAATCTATTGAGAGGTCAACTCTCCCCAGCTTTAAAAGCCTTAAATTGTCAAATGATGTTCTTTCCTCAATTGAAATTTACTTACCAGTGGTCTTCCAACAGTTCCTGAAAATTTGAAATCAATATCGTATCCTGAGGTACTAGTTGCTATGGATGATAAGATGTATGTGCCAAGACTTAAACTGAGTTTTTCTCAAAACTTCGTTTAAGGATTTCAACATTGCAACATTTGAACTGCCGTATCTTCTTTGATTTTTGAAGTATCACTATTATTATCCGTGGAAAGAGAATTAAGTATAGAAATAGGATATATTGCTGTGATTGGCTGGCAACCAGTCCATGGTGTCCCCCGCCTACTGCCTTAAGATGAATGGAATATGCACCAGCAAGCCAATGATCCGAGTGAGTCGCTAAGGATAATGGATGGATGAAAAGAATATATGGTCAAGATTAATTTTTTGACCCATTTTTGCCAGAGTTGGTATGATTTATGACAACAGATAAATAAGACATACTGTAATAAATGGTCTTTGAGCAGGGGTCACCAATGTGGTGCCCACTGGCACTGGGTAGTTTACTCACTGGGTGGAGAGAGGACACAGGAGCCCTCCTAGACAAGTAAGTCCTGACAAAGTTTCTTTATTGCTTGCAAGAGGATTACAGGTTGGCATCCTGTATGGCAACTAAGGTGGTACGCTTGGTTCATTGCCAAGCCTAGATGAGGCACGAGCAGGCAGACGAAGACCACTGGCTGGCGGGAGGTCAGCAAGAGGCTAGGTCGAGGCACGTGTGGACAAACGAGGACAACAAGCAGGCGAGAGAAACAGGCAGGCGAGAGATCGAAGACAGTCCGGGTCCATTTAAGTGTTCACTGGCAGAGAATAGTACTGGAAGGCTTGGCATAACAGGACAAGACAATCAGGCGAGTGTTGGAGGGGTGAGACCGGCTTTAATAATGAACAGGTGACAAGCCCCAGCTGTGGTGATTTGGCTGATTGGCAGGGGAGACAAGCAGGTGTGTTGATGTCAGTAAATGAG
The DNA here is from genome assembly GCF_059441005.1 of Hippichthys cyanospilos. Classification (NCBI taxonomy): domain Eukaryota; kingdom Metazoa; phylum Chordata; class Actinopteri; order Syngnathiformes; family Syngnathidae; genus Hippichthys; species Hippichthys cyanospilos. The sequence goes on from NC_142378.1 coordinate 21,774,655, forward strand.
GTGACTGAACTAAGATGTATTTGTCACAGTTTATAAGTTAGAACATTGTGATTTTTTAGTAATTTTGACATATGACATAAACATTACATTTTACACTTGATTTACATATTTACTACAGCTGTTTCTAATTATTGTGAGAAATCAATAACATGATCAGGGTCTTCACATAAATAGGTTGCCCTTCGTATTACTTCGTACCAGAGAAATTGCTCTTGGTTTCAAAAAGGTTGGTGATCCCTGTTTTAAAGACTACTGAAGTTAATGATATTAGCAAAGGTGACTGGATTTTTTTTTTTGTGTGTGTTAGAAAAATATAAGTCACTAAAAGCCTCAGGAAAGTTGATAAATATTGCAACAAAGTCCATAATTGGTGACACTGAGTGGGCCTTACTTTGTTACATCCCTTAGCTTTCCCCCAGGATGTCAACCAAAAGCCATATTGTAAATGACACAACCCTAACTCACCCCCCCCAAAATATTACTACTAATTAGTATACTCTAATTATTCTTCTACGCACATTTTAATGCAAGACTTTTCAACAAACACAAGAGGGAATGCGTAGAATAATTGGTATAAGTTCTCAATGTGATTCTATGTGAAGTGACCAAAGAAATCATATAAAATAAATGCCACCACCAAACTGGACATAGAAAATGTTATCATGTCAGAGGTTCAGTGTCTGATGTGTTTGTGTCAACTTTAGGATCCGTCTTTTTAAGATGTGACATAAAACCCCAAAAACTGCTTTAATCTCCATAGAGACTTGGTGAAAGACAGTCCTATTTATTATGGGCTCAATCATTTCCTCCCTTAATTCCAACACTCTTTGATAGCAATTGGATGTTTTTTGATAATTCTATGCTTGTGGCTGCCAATCCCAGGACCTTGGCCTCTCTCCTCACCTGTAGCGCTTACCAAAGCACAGCTCAAGCGAGCTAAGGAACCTTTTCGTCCCTTTGTTTCCTTGATTTGCAGCTTCTTTCTATCCTGGAAGTGATGCAGCCTAAATGCACATATAATGCTGACACACATATTCCAGTACACAATGGGGTGTTTTGCTGTCTGGCCAACTCCTTGGAAGATTGTTGAATGGAGAATGTGTGTTTTGTAGCAATATTTTTTCAAAGACTGGGAAACACTAAAACATGTATTTTTAGTTTATTATTTTCAAGAAGAAGAGGAATTGTTTAAAGCAGGAGTTCTTAAACTTTTTGGAGTCAGGGACCCTTTTGAGAAAGCAAATTTTCCAAGGACCCCATTGCAAACAAAAAGAAAAAGCCAAACATGAATGCCCTTTTTATTCACCAACAGATGCAAGTGGATCTGTTACTTTTCAGCCATACTGAGGGTCCTCGACTAATGACGTTTATTCGTTCTTAAGACGAGGTGTAACCCGAATTTCAGTGTATGTTGGAACACCATACAAATAATAAATAATAAATAAATAAAATGAATAGGTTACTCTTTATGTAATGTACTGTATTGTACTATAATAAAATGTTACAGATGACATAAAACACACATGATTTAAAGTAAAGTAAAAATTAAGTATTGTTTAATAAAAATGGAGAACAAACAAAAAAAAAATCAACCACGTGATAGAAAAGAAAAGCACAACCTGGGAGATGCCATCTTCCTCGCCCACTACCGCCACAAAGCATATTCATCCGCTGCGTGCTAGAAAGTAGTTAACGCTTGTTTACTTTTCAATAGTTTACATCTCAATTTTTTACGTCGCTTTATGGCGCGCTCGTAAGCGTGTTCGTAACCCTGATACATCGTAAGTCGGGACTGTCATAACCCGAGGACCCCCTGTACTGAAGTTTACAAAATAAAAATTGCAAAAGAGATTTCATGCCTCCTCATAACAAACTTGGTAAGGTTTCTGCCATATAGTCAAAAACAGAGATGGGAAAACCAGGTCCAGAAGTAAAGCCCTGCCACATTTCGGCTTTACCCACAGGTACTTAGTCAACCTGCTGTCAAATGAGCTCATTAACCTGCCAGTTAAGTGGAAGCACCTATAGCTAAAGCTAAACTGTGGCAGGGTTTCATCCCTGGTCAAAAACATCATTATAAAATACACCATCCTGTGGTATTAAAATTGACACAACCTCAAAAATTTCCTGATTCAAACAAGTCAGGCAAAAAACAAAAACATAACTGGAAAATCAATTAGAAGATTGAACCTGCTTCTGACAACACAGTCTGCTTATACTGGGAGTAATGGAGGAGGACAAACTCTCAGATCTTCTTCTACATACAAATGTGCCCTGTATTTAGTTTTCATTGCAGCCAAAGTGGAAAAGGAGGACTCAAGTGGTGGGGAAGGGGAGCAATATTTACAAAGCTTTAATTGTCATTTCTGAATGTATGAGAGACAGCCAAAAATAAGCAGGACTAACCTTTAGGAATTTGTCTCTCAGTGACATGTCACAGGCTGTTGGCTAATCTAGATGCAAAACAATCACATACCCAGTCCCAGGAATCAGTGTTCACTTCTGTAAAATACAAGCTGAAGTACTGGCACGGTGACGTTAGATATGAAATAGTCATAGCTTCTATAATACCCACTGACAGTTTCTCTGCATGAAGAAAGTCACTCATTTGGGGAAACCTGTGTCAATCCTGTCTTGTATCCTTCGTGCCCAGATGTTTTCTTCATGAAGGCTAAGATTTTGTCACTAACCTCAAGTAGAGATGAGTGCTCTCTGGATGGAGCAGTTCAGGTCATAAGGTATGTTAAAAATACCCGAAAGATACACCCATCTGGATACCCTCTGTGGTTTGCAAAAATCTGAGCAAAGTCAGGTTTTCACAACGTGGAGTGATAAAGAAGTGTGTCATGCTCTGCAACCACGTCCTGACAAACGGGACTGCAGCGCTTTTGACTTCACAAAGTTTGCAGCAGAAATAGCAGTGCTTAGAACAGAGTGGACTTCCGAATCCATGTCTTATGCTCCCAGTGCTTGCTTGTGCACTAACATGCAGTGCATTGCTTTGGTGTTTGGATTGACAGACTTAATGTAAAAGAAATTGCACGCCTCCTCATAACAAACTGAGTAAATTTACCCCTAACAGGTTGCTGCCATACAGTCAAAAACACAGATGGTAAAACCAGGTCCTGAAAGTAAAACCCTGCCACATCTTTGCTTAAGCCACAGGTACCGTATTTTCCGCACTATAAAGCGCACCTAAAAGCCTTAATTTTTGTTTTAAAAGCTGATGGTGCGCCTTATAATCAGGTGCGCCTTATATATGGATCAATATTGAGATTGGGATTTGTAGATGTGGAATGAACTGATAAACTAAGCTTTACCTGTTTCTTTTCTGTGTTTACAGTTGAACAAGGTTGGTCATATTGACATTGAGTTATTAAGCTATTGAGAGTTTAGAGTTATTATTTGAGTTATTGTTATTACTTTGAGTATTACTATATTGTGATTGAAAAAGTTTTAAAATATGTCACTAATTGAGAGTGCGCCTTATAATCCAGTGTGCCTTATAGTGCGGAAAATACAGTACTTCTATTCAACCTGCTGTCAAATGAGCTCATTAACCTAATTAGTAAGTTCACTTTTCCGCCCAGTCATAGCGGCTGCCCTATCCGTATGGTCTGCTACACACCTGTCCCATTTCGGCCTCGCATCTGTAATGAAAGCTTCCACCAGTTTGAACACCTCTAGTCCAGCAGCTGTACTTCAATCTCGACAGTCATTCCTCTCACGGTGTCATCATAAAGTGGAATTAGGAAGTTTATTTGCTGCCTCTGCCCCAAGTACGACTTCACACATTTCCAATGCAGCTGGGAGTAAAAGTTCTTGTCCAATGTTGTGCGTTTTTGTTGTTGTTGTTTGTTTGTTTGTGTGTGTGTGTGTGTGTGTGTGTGTGTTTATTTTTACATTCAGCAATGCATTGAGCCACCTAATAAGGGGCTTTCTACGCTTTCTTTGGCATTGATGTTAAAGTCACCATCTGCTTTTTCTGCCGCCTTTATTTCTTTGCTTTGCATTATAAAACGTTCTTATATTAGCCTTAGCTTTGCTGGCTTTATCGCCTTGTTAGCAAGCAGTTATAGACACAAAACACATTTTAGTTGTCCGTCCTTATTTTCAACAAATTTTTGTGTTTTCTTTGTTTAGAAATACTTTGTCTTTGCATTTTCCTCGCTCGATGAAGTAGACGGCCTTACAAACGAGTGCATAAATAAGTAAGTAGTAGGAATCCCGTGGGCGTGGTCAAAGCTCTTTGATAATGACATGAATTCTGGTCTATGACTAATTTCAAAATTATTACATTTTTAAAAATATATCAAACTGGTTGAGTTGATTGCTTTATTGAAGAGTTATGGCTACATTCAGTATTTATAATGAAATGAAATGAAATTAAAAGAATATATATTATTCCTCAGTAACCCAAATTATTTCAGACACCCTGCAGTCAAGTTGTCTGTGGACGCCACTTTGAGAACCACTGGCTAAAAGCTAGCACGTGGAGTGCATTATACAGGGTCTTCTGAATAAAATGGCAGTTGACATACTTAATATTAGGGGTTTGCCAAAACATCCTAATTTACTACAATTTAAATCAATATGTCCCTAAATCGATAACACGCTTAAAATGAAATCTATCCGCTTCTGTCAGCTTCCGTTGGAGGCGCGCTGTGACATCACTGTGACACCACCACAAAGCCCATTCTGGAAAAGATGAACAAACATGGAGGAAATTGAACCACCCCGTCCCCATTGAAAGCAAGCAGTCTTGGCATGTTTTGCTAACTCGTGTGGTGCACAAAAGCCCTATGGCGGCAAATGTACAGTAAATAAAACGTTTCACTCTGCTGCTGGAGTTTGACCATCACAGTTGATTTTGTAATCATTGTGTGAAGATGAAAGCCTTCACACATATGTTATTCCTGTTTTTTATTCTGCCAGTGTTTTGAAGCGTATCAACTCATTCCCAGTTCATCCGATTCACACCGTTCCATTCATATTATTTCCAATTAATCGTGCAACGACAGCTTCCATTTTTCTCATTGCAAATATTTACAAATTTCCCACAATTCCCTGTTTTCCACGCCAAAAATCCCATTGACTTAACAATGGGTGATTTTACATTTCATATTTACAGCTTTCACATTTCATATTTTCACTATTTAGCTCATTTATGTTGCCTTAGGGATCATTCCCATCATTACAATAATTCACACACTCGAATATTTTCCCATAATTCCATATTTTTCACCTATAATAATTCATATATTTAACATTTCACATTTGAAGCTTCCCCATTTCACATATACATCATTTTAATTCAATCCTTTCACATTTTCATCATTACTAATATTCCCACATTCAAATAATTCATAACTATTTTTTTGAACAAAAATCTTCATTGTCGATATAGGCTTACAAGTTTTGCTGACATCAACATTCTACCTTTTACAATTTTTTCCATAAGCCACTATTGTTTGGTATGTATTAACAGCCAAAGGCAACCAACAACTTCAACAATACCCAGGAAAGACAAAGCAAATGACAGTAATATATAAATAATATGCTTTAAACTGAACTAAAATAATAATAATTAAAAAAAAAATGTTTTAACAACAACCATCTTGGCAGTTGTGCTCCTGCAGGAGCAGCAGTTCATATCACAGTGCCAAACTCCAATGGCACTTAACAATGGATTCCATCTCCTTCTGAATATGTCCATGCTTAAATTTAACCTAGCAGTTATTTTTTCCATCATGTATACTTTCATTGTCCTTTCTTGCCACTGCTTGGTCGTGGGGGGTGATGGCTTGCACCAGGATACAGTTATCATTTTCTTTGCCACTAATAAAAGTACCGTAAAAAAGAAAAAAGAGCTCGTCTTTACTCATGTATTCTGAAGTGAGCACCCCAAAGACAAACACCACTGGGGGTTCCATTTAATTTGAATATCTAGTAAAGTACAGATTTCTTCCTTGATACCTTCCCAGAATGTTTTAAGTTTCGGGCAAACCCAGGAAATACGTATGTGTATGGTCCCCAATTTGTCCACCTTGTCTCCAGCAGAGATTTGATTTCCTCTTATCCATTTTGGAGGTGTTGGAGGGTATTTTAAAAAATCCAATATTCACTTTCCAGCAGAACTCTTTCCATGTTGGACTATTAGTTATTTTATGTCCATTTTTGCAGTTTTGTCTCCACACTTGATCCACAATCACCCTATTCATTTCTAGTTCCCACATTTCCTTTATCTCGAGGCTGCCCACTGACATGCTTGACGGTAAACATTTTTACATATGTGATACTACTTATACACATTATACAATTATAACACATTTTCTCCCTTTTGAAGCCAATGAAAAGCATTTTGAGATTGCTAGGTTGTACCTTCAGGAAAGACCACTCTTTATGGGACATCAAGTAACTCCTCATTTGCAGGAATCTATAGAAGTCTGATGATATCAGACCATATTCTCTTTGTAACTGGCCAAACGACAAAAGAGTTTCCCAATGAAACAAATTGATGGAATAATTGTATATACGTGTATTTGTCATCATATAAAAACACTTTGCTCGCACACTCCTTAACCTACTCACTCACACACACACGAACACACAAATATACACATGCACACACACTCACGCTACAGACATAAACAACTCCTTAAATGGTATTATTTTGAAACTTGTAACCGCCTTCTTTGTAATCTTTGGAATAAAACAAGGAGGAGAGCCCCAGAGCACCGGAAGACCCTGGTGCTCTCCCTTTTTTGCAAAAGATCGTGTTTGACTCAGAGTTTTGGCTTTTCTCCAGTCTCTCATTATTGATAACTCTGACACAAATCATTTATAAGCACTAGCCCTTCCCATTCCTGAAACCTTGCATCCAGTTGTCTGGGCATGAAGTCAACATTACCGGATATTTTTGAGGCTCTCGATAACATCCGAGGGGCGTTAATGTTTTCTCTAAAATTACTTAGAATTTTGTAAGTGCAGTCCATCTATGTATTCGTAATTTTGAATTTATTCCATTCTTCCCTGGGGCAAAATATCAAGTCACATAGAAGTGGCTCTGGGCTTGCACTCTGCTCTAAGGTCAACCATGTTGTCTCTTCATTTTGTCTCTGCCACTCCATTGCCCCACACAGTTGTGCTGCCCAGTACTATAATTTATGATGGTAAATTGAGACCTCCACTGGCTCTACTGCTAGAGAGTCGTGTTAGTTTAACTCTAGGTTTTTTTTTTTTTTTGATAGGTGAAAAATGATCATTTTTGCATTTTTTTTTAAATTTATTCAAAAAGTGGGATCCGGATAGGCAAGTACAAAAACAATAGTCTAGGGAGAACATTCATTTTGACAGTTTCTATTCCCCCAAAAATGGAGAGATGGGAAGTACTACATTTCCCATCTAGCAAGATCTCTTTTAATCTTGTCCATTAGGTTCCCAAAATTTGCTGCAAAGAGTCGTGTGTTATCATAGGTAACATTAATTCCCAGGTATTGGAACCCAACCAGAGTCCACTTAAATTTGACTTTTTTAGACAACTCCTGAGGCCAATTTCCTTTTTATATCATGGCTTCCTCCTTAGATTCATTCACTTTGTATTCTGAAACTGCCCCAAAATCTCTCAAACATTTTAAAAGTTCTGGAATAGATGACGCCGGATCCTTAATAAAAAAAGTCTAATCCGATTTACACTGCACCAACTTTAATCGATTCCCCCTATTCCTGTCATTCCATGGATGAATCCATTTTCCTCTTCCCACATTTCAAAATGTTCCCACAATTCCACTTTTTTCAGTTTTTCCCTTGTATCTTTTACATTATTTGGCCTATTCAAATCATTCCAACCTTGTAATATTCAGAATACTTCACAGATTCAAGCCATTCAAACATTCCACTTCATTCCACCATTGAACGCCTCTCCAGCGTTTTCGCCTTCTCACGCAATTTCTTCAGGAATTGCACATTTTCTAGTTAAAAGTTTTTCTCATATTGTGGGTCCCAATCACGTTAAATATTTCTGCCGCCTCACTTCTAAATAGATCAACAATGACAGAATAGCATTCAGTCATGTCTTTATTCTTACTCTTTCAGTGCTAACAGGACATTCCCTGTTCTAATGAACGTTTATATATTGCATTCACACATGGATTAAATGTGCTAACCAGGAACAAATATTCAAACAAAATAGAGAGCATATGGTCAACACAAAACTTCAGCATGCACACAAAATAAAATAAAACAAAATATAAAACAATGAATGCAAACTCCATATTAATATATGCATACAGTGATCACTTGCTTCTTCGCGCTTTGATTTTCGCGCCTTCGGTCTTTCGCGTTTTTTTTATTTTTTTAAGGTAAAAAAAAAAAGCTCTGCTATATTGCGGAGAGAAATGCTGACGTGACATGAGCGAACACACACGTCTGTTTGGCTACATAGAGAGCAACGGAGAAATGCACAGCTTTGGAAATCTGAGATTTCTTTTGTAATAAATTGAAGTTTCAAGTGTATTGTTATGATATATGAGGCTTCAAATCTTCTTGCTCAGAAAAAAAAAGAGCGCCAACAACTACCCATAACAACGTTCTTCTCTCGGAGAAAGCTGCTGCTGCAGATTCTAGTAGATTTGGGAATGGTGGAGCGGTCCTTGGACACATGGATAGCTTTCATAGGCTCTTTTAAAGCCCAGGACACAAAACAGTGACTATATGATAAGCATCAGTTCCATGTGCCCAAGGACACAAAAGCAGCTCCACACGTGGTTCAGCACCACAAACCCACCTTGTAGTACTAACAGTCACAACATGGGCTAATTTAATTAGGGGCCGGAGATGTCTCGCACAAGTTTTAGTGGTCCAGTTGGCCCAGACCTGTCCCGTTTTTGCAATTAATGCATTCCATCTCCTATATCTAGCTGTTAAATACCATACAAAATACCACACATAATGTTAACCGTAATTTTGTCCTTCGTGAGCATGAACACAACTGCCCCTGACGGATGTCTCTGTCAACATCAATGTCAACAATATCTGTGCCCACAACATGACAATATTTCTAACACTGTTATCAAAAAAACAAAACATAGTATTTGCCACAGGGCCCATAACATTTCGGGTACAGGAGGTGAAATTTTAGTTTCCGGGGTACATAATTTTCATTAATGAGCCTATGTTTATTTTTAGCTCACGCCTTTGATGTGCAGGGCTATTTTTTTGTGGTTTCATCAGTGTTGCTCCTATATAATCCCGAGGTGTATTGTTTTGCTCATTGTGTAAGAAAATAAAGAAATAAAGATTTTTCAGTATGTGGATGACCGGTAGATTATACCAATATTGTTTAAACATATTTATTTGAAAAATGTTCAAATGTAGCAGCTCGGTGGATGAGCGGTTAGCACTTTCACCTCACAGTTAAGGGACCATTCAATTCCAGCTGGCGCTGACCTTCCTGTGTGGAGTTTGCATGTTTCTCTCCCAGCACTCTGGCTTCTTCTCACAATCCTAAAACATTAAATGGCAAGTGCATTGGACAAACTAAATTAGTCCTTTGGTATGATTGGGTGTGCGAATGGTAGTTCATTCCAGTGTGCTCTGCAATTGGCTGGCAATCAGGTCAGAGTGTCCCCTACCTACTGCCTGAAGTCACCTGGGATAGGGACCAGCAAGCCTTTGTGCGGATAAGCGGCTATAGAAAATGGATGTTAAAGGCTGTGTAGTTTCTTTCTTTTTTTTTTTATCCTACTCTAGAAAAGAGATTTTGAATACATGTCCACTTGCAGTGGTGAATATGCAAAATTCATAAGCATTCCATATTTCCAATTATTTCCAAAGACAACATATATTGACTCATTTTACTACATAAGGACTATTACAATATATCACAGAATGCTAAAATCCATATGCTATATTCACAGCATAGATATATTGTCTGCGAATAGGGTATATTTAGAGGTTTTGACTCGTGGTTGACGGTGTCAGTCTACCGTCTTGAAAGCATCAAGAGAAATTGTATTTGCACTGACTCTACTGCATGAATATATTAAGGTCAGCTTTCTGTAGAGCAAACATGAAATACACTTCTATTTGTGTGTGTTCTTTTCTTTTGTCATGGCCTGCTTGCCCATCTTTTCACACAAACCAGTTTAATCACATAACAATCAGTCCGTCTAAATGACCACCCGGGTGTAACCTTTTTCCTGGACTGCATAAAACCCTGCCTTTACCTTCCAGTATTGGCCAAATGTCTGTCTTGTGTCCCCATGCCAAGCCTTCCAAGAATTACCCTAGCCTGCCTGCTTGTGACTGGACCCTGCCTGTCCCTGACCACTCACCTGCTTGCTGACCATTCTTTCCTGCTGGTGCCTGGACCCTGCCTATTCCTGACCACTCACCTGCCTGCCGACCATTCTTGCCTGCCCGTGCTTGGACCCCGCCTGTCCCTGACCACTCGCCTCCCTGCCGACCATCCTTGCCTGCCCGTGCCTCAACCCTATCTCTCCCTGACCGCTCATCTGCTTGCCAGCCATTCTTGCCTGCCAATGTCTCAACCTTGTCCATCTCTGACTCCTCACCGAACTGTAGACCATTATGTGCTGCTCGTGTCTCAACCCAGCTTGTCCCTGACCACTCCAATGCTGGCTTGACCTGTCCACCCTGCTTGTCCACACTTCACCCGGTCTTGCCTAATGGACAAGCATCCCCAGCTCAATTTTGTCTGCCTGTCGCCTTACGCCCCCATGTGCAAGCCAGCAGTTCTGACTTGTACACAAACAAAGAGGCAGTTACAACTCTTGTCTGTTCATGGTCCTGGTTTCGTTCTTTGACCTTTTGTTTTACAGCAACATACAGTAGAACAAACTGTTGTACAAAAACAATGAGAAAGAACTTTTAAGGCAAGAAAATAATGTGGTAGTGTTGTGGAGAAACACTATAGTGTAATACAGTGTCTTCTTACTGCAGCTTGTTATGTTTTAGCTCATTGCCCGAAGGAATAAACAGGACACACCTTTTCATCTGTACCCACATTTCTAGCCCGAATATTATTATTACTTCTTTTTACGTCAACTTTGCTGGTCAATGTGACATAAATGTTCTGGTGAACAAAAGTGGTGGGCTCATTTTCTTCTCCTACCTTCCCATCCCCTCTTACCTCCTTCTCTGTGGCATTCAGTATAAACAAGTGGAGCAGTACATGTCATTCCATAAGCTACCTGCAGACTTCCGGCAGAAGATCCATGACTACTATGAGCACAGATACCAGGGCAAGATGTTTGATGAGGAGAGCATTCTGGAGGAGCTTAATGAGCCTCTGAGAGAGGTAGCTAGCTAACACACACACACACACACACACACACACGCACATTCACATTTGGAAAGAACAGTGAGTCTTTGCTGGCATGCTGCTTGAATATTGATACATTTACATTTACACCCACTGTCCACTACTGTCCCTTACACAATCCCCTCTTGTCAATGATTTCAATAACTACTAGTTAGCATCAGTAAAGGTTCAACATATAAAGGTTTTGTGTTTGTAGTGTGAAATTAAAATCCAATTTATCATAATATTGACAAATAATATACTTATGTATATGCGTAATCAATAAATTAGCCATATGTAAAAGAGGATCACATTACCATAACCCTTAATTTATTAAATCTTTAACATGTTACACGATGAAAATATAGGTAAAATAAAATAAAAATGAACCTTTCTGACTACTCTCAACTGTTTCTCTTGTTTACTGTTCTTCATGAATTATCCTGCAGAACCAAACATGCACAAGTCAAAACCAGACTACTGAGAAAATCAAAATAATAATAATATTACGATATGCTTTTCCGACATTCCCAAATACCCAATTTATGACAGATTAAATGGTCACACTGGTCTTTTTTTGTACTTTTTTTTTCTCGAGAAAAAAGTGATTTTTACTCGGAAAAGGGTGACTGAAAAAAATTATGCTACCGAAAAAAAATTACTGTTACAATAAAAAGAGAATATGAGAGTATAAGAATATATGAGCATGTAGAAAACATACTGGAATAAAGTAGTATAAACTTGCAATACTATTTAATAAATAAATAAATAAATAAATAAATAAAGTTTTTCATCAGTATCAAGTGAGAAAGTTCAAATTTGTATGAAAATCTCATTTGGAAGTACAAGAGCAAAATTACTTTATCCAAATAAATTAAAATACTATCAACGATGTGGGTATATTATGGGAAAGAGAATGGAATTAAAACAAGAATAAAAACATTTGCTAAAAACAAACATAATTTTATAGTTTGATTGATTGATTGATTGATTATAGTCAAAATTTAAGTCATGAAGTCAAAAAAGTCAAATACTCATCACTTAAAAATTAAATTTTAATATCACACCACAGATGAATTTTACAAGACGCAAGTCATGTGAAGCATGACAACAGAAGACTCAATTTTTAGAAAATTAAATGACAATATTCAAATTTTACAAATTCTGTCCACGTCTGATTAACAGAAGGTCCATATCTCACTCAGGAAATCGTCAACTTTAACTGTCGCAAGCTGGTGGCATCCATGCCGCTATTCGCCAACGCCGACCCCAACTTTGTGACAGCCATGCTGACAAAGCTGCGCTTCGAGGTCTTCCAACCGGCCGACTATGTGGTGCGCGAGGGTACCATTGGCAAGAAAATGTATTTTATTCAGCATGGCGTAGTCACCGTGCTCACCAAAGGCAGCTTGGGCATGAAACTGGTCGATGGATCCTACTTTGGAGGTAGGTGCTGCAATGGAAGTGCACAGTTTTGCCTGACTACACTGTAGTGTACTTGCCCAAACGAGTAAACAACGTTTGTCCAGCTAATGTGCAGAAAATGCCATGCTGGCAAGTGGAAAAAAATGACAAGAAAGGGTCATTCTACGAGTTCTCTGAAGAGTCTTTTCTGTCAAGTGAAAAGAGAATACCTACAATTATATCAATTAGGCTGTAATTACATATAGTAGTGCACAATTATAAGCAAATATCAAGACTGCTCTGAAAAGTATGACATGTCTGCACAATTTGATTGCAATTGGGTTGGACTTCGCCAAGGCTGCCCTTTGTCACTGTTGGGTTTGAAGTGGGCTCGATACCCCACAAATGACCCAAGGAGAGGTGTAAATAACAACACAGGAGTCAGAGATTAAGTTTTACCACTGCAGTGGGGAGAGCTCGAAGGAGAGCGTGACCATGTCAGCCTCGTTGCAAAGTCTCTCTCTCTCTCTTTCTCTCTGAGCTTTGGGACTGCAGTCTTTTTATTAAAAACTGTTACTGAGGTGTAGGGGTCTCACATTCCAACCGTCACACAACATGAGTATTGTACACCGTGGCAGAACTTGTAGATAACTTGCGATTCAGGCCTTGACCTTAACATTGTTTTTAACACACACACACATATGAGATAAGGTGGCGCTGTGGTGTCTGAAAAAGTAACAGTTACAGTACATGAAGCAAAGCTGTTGCACTAATGAATCAGCCGGAAAAGTAGCCATTAGAATACATGAAGCAAAGCTGTTGCACTATAAAATCAGCCAGTTTATCTTACAGTCACCGATTCTGTTCATTACCTTTATGGACAAATTTCTAGGCGCAGCCGAAGCGTTGAGGGGGTCCGGTTTGGGAGCCTCAGCATTGCTTCTTTGCTTTTTGCGGATGATGTGGTGTTGTTGGCTTCTTCAGGCCATGACCTCCAACTCTCACTGGAGCGGTTCGCAGCCGAGTGTGAAGCAGCTGGAATGAAGATCAGCACCTCCAAATCTGAGACCATGGTCCTCAGTCGAAAAAGGGTGGAAGGCCCTCTCCGGGTCGGGGATGAGGTCCTGCCCCAAGTGTTAGTTCAAGCATCTCGGGTTCTTGTTTACAAGTGAAGGTAGGATGGAATGTGAGATCGACAGACAGATCGGTGCGGCGTCTGCTGTCATGCAGACTCTGCACCGGTCTGTCATGGTGAAGAAAGAGCTGAGCCTACGTTCCTGCCCTCACCTATGGCCACGAGCTGTGGGTCGTGACCGAAAGAACAAGATCCCGGATACAAGCGGCCGAAATGAGTTTCCTCCCCAGGGTGTCCAGGCTCTCCCTTAGAGATAGGGTGAGAAGCTCGGTCATCCTGGAGGGGCTCAGCGTCGAGCCGCTGCTCCTCCGCGTTGAGAGGAGCCAGCTGAAGTGGTTCGGGCATCTGGTTAGGATGCCCTCCGGACGCCTCTCCAGTGAGGTGTTTCGGGCATGCCCCACTGGAAGGAAGGCCCCGGGGACGACCCAGGACACACTGGAGGGACAATGTCTCTCGGCTGGCCTGGGAGCGCCTGGGGATCCTTCCAGAAGAGCTGGATGAAGTGGAGAGGGAAGTCTGGGCTTCCTTGCTCAAGCTGCTGCCCCCGCGACCCAACCCCGGAAGACAGCGGTACAAGATGGATGAATGGATGGATCGTAGCATGTTACTTGTGAGAAAAAATGCACATTTTAACAACCTAGTGCTACTTCCACGTACAAATTATTCTATTTCTTCTATTCTATGTCTTCTATTTCTGTTTTGAATGGATGTGTTCATAATGCATTTGAGTGACGTGTGCAAAAGAGAGGTGCGTCGGAGCGAGTGACGTCAATTAAAGGGAGAGCGACATAGATTGAATTGGAAACAAAAAGAATAAAGAGAAATCTTGACTATGCACTGGTCCTGTCGTGTTCTGCTATTTAGTAGGAAGACAACAGAATTAGAACTCACACGTTTACCTTACATCTGAGAAGCCTCTTCCTTCCCCTACTCAAGTTTATAACATTCAAACCAGAAACAAATGTAAATACAGTGATCCCTCGTTTTTCGCAATTAACAGGGACCTTAATACCCCGCGAGAAGTGAAAACCTTGAAGTAGTGGCCCCACTTTTCAAATTTTAATTTTTTTTTTTTTCTTATAGGAACCTAGAAAAACTTCTCGCGTCAAACTAATTCCTAGCGTTTTTGTTTTTGTTGAAAGCTCACCCATACCACAACATAGTGAAACAATTGATTTAATCCAGACAGAGTGTGGGAAAGTACACGAGGCCTCGGGCCAGTCCTACCACGGGTCGGAGCAGAAAATGGCCACCTTACACCTTCCACATTCAGTTCTTATACAGTTTTGGGGCATATAGTCCGACTGTGGAATGCAGTTGTGTGTGTGTGTGTGTGTGTGTGTGTGCGTGTGTGTGTGTGTGTGTGTGTGCGTGTGTGCATGTGTGTGTGCGTGCGTGCGTGTGCGTGCGTGCATGTGTGGTGGCGTGCGTGGGCATGGTGTATATGAAAGTCTTTCATTCGCCAACCATTCTTTTGAAGAGGGGGAAATCAGTGCACCATAAATCTTGAATATTATCTCCTTCAGTTCACACTGGGATGTTGGAGGAAACCTTTTGTTTCTTTTCTTGGTGGCATCGGGTCTCAAGGTCTTCAGGGCCAAGTCATTCCTGTTTCTTATACTGACCCAGTCAAGTCAATCCCCATTACAATAGTACAATTTCATGATCACACTATTTTACTGATACACTGCATTTAAAAACAAAAAATACACATTTCTTTAATCCCCCAATTGACCTCTAATTACTAGAGATCACACACCAAAAGGATGTATCTATATGGCAACACTGCCAAAGCCAGGAGGACAGCCAGCCGTCTCCACAACTATCGGGTCAGGATTGAGCGACACAAGATGTAATTGCCCAAACGGGTCCTTGTGCACGATCCTGAGAACAAAACTGCTGAGGCAAGGGACAATACAACAATCACACTGTGATAGGACACTCAAAACTATGAAAACAGTGGTTCCCAAAGTGACAAAAAACCCCTTCCATCTGCCCAAAAATTATGACATGACAGAATGGAAGGGGTCGTGGCCCACCCCGGACATAGTTTTCAACTTAACAGACATTGCTTGCACAAGAGGTTAAATTTGGTAATGATGAAAATTGATCAAATCTGTATTTCATTGGGCATGGTCCAAATCAAATACTTTCAAACCCTGCTGTTGTCTGGCTGCAAGGTAGGGGGATGCCGATTGCATATAAATAGGTGCGTTCGTCCGCTGCACCCCAAGCGTTATCAAAGCCTGCAATCGCATGTCGGCTTCGAGGGTGCCAGGACCATCAGCGGCGAACTCTCTCTCTCTCTCCACTCCTCTCTCTCACATTCAGCCCCAGCCAGAAGATACACCTTGCTGGCAGACGAAGTTTAGGTCATTCGAACCCCCCCCCCCCCCCCCCCCCCACCCCCTCCCTCAACACTTTGCTCATGCATTTGCAAAATTTGCACAGACTTGCTGCTGCCATATTTATTTATAATTATACTTCCATTGCACTAGCGATTACACTTAGGCTTGAGGTGATTTAATTAAAAAAAAAAGTGCTCGTGTACATTTTTTTTCCTTTTCATCTCCAGAGATCTGTCTGCTGACTCGTGGTCGGCGGACGGCCAGCGTACGGTCCGACACGTATTGCCGCCTGTACTCGCTCTCTGTGGACAACTTCAATGAGGTTCTGGAGGAGTATCCCATGATGAGGCGTGCCTTCGAAACGGTCGCCATCGACAGGCTGGACAGGATTGGTGAGTCCATTTTATTGAATGATTGCATTGTCTCTGAGGCTTTGAAATGGTTGGAAAATGCAAACCACCTCGAATATACTATTGCTATGTAATTAATAGCTTGCTCTCTCGCAATTTCAGACAATCATATTTTTAATGAAAAGCATCTTAAAAATAGCTTATCTAAGAATCTTGTTTTCCTGATGAGATGAAAACACAAGTAGTGTCTTTATAAAGCCTTGACATCATTCATGAGAGGAAAGGAAGCATAAGAAATTTCAACACAAACTGGCGCCTGTGATGAATAATGAAGATGTGTGATAAAGACAGAGTGAAAATGTATTCACACATGGCTTTTTTTTTCTTCATTTGAAAGGTGTGACGACACTCAGATATCACACCTCTATTCCCTCATTCATTTATATTTCCGGGGGACTTACAAGGAAAGAAAAGCATCTCCACAAGTTAACAATATAATAAAACAAATAATAAAATCAACATCATAATGTACGTATCTAATTTTCTCAAGTTTGATGTTCATTTGCACCCTTTATTCAATGAGAGATTGTGGGCAGGGCAGGCTCCCTCCACCTCAACAGAATCAAACGCCTTGCCAAGAGCGTGGTAAAACGATGACCCTGCGGCGTCCAATTGACAGCTGGATCTCCTCTGCCAAAACTCCAAAAATCAATAGGATCTAGGGCGATTTAAACCCTGAGTACACTGGAAAGATGTGACCAATACGCCATGCATTTTAAGGATTGGAAGCCCAGTAATAAAAGCGAAAATTATGAAGAACATACCACATCTACTTTTAGCCCTCTGCAAGAACTCCATGTGTCACAGTCAACCAGTCCAGTCACCTCAATTTTGTCTCACCACACCTGCTCATCTCTCTCCTCCCAATCAGCACCAAATACAAACAGCTGCTACCCATTACTTGCTCTGCATATAACCCAGTCTCCCACGCACTGAACTTTCCAGATCTTGTCTTGTTTCTTAATGCCAAGCTTTCCCGCACTCTATCCTGCCTGTCTCTGACCTTCCGCCTGCCTGTTGCCCACTCCTGTCTGCCCTTGTACCGACCTCGTTTGCCCCCGACCATCCGATTGCCTGCCGTCCTACCTCGTCTCCTCATGCACAAACCTAGCTTGCCTCAGACCACCTGCCTGCTTGTGGAAGACACACTCCTGTTCGTGCCCAGGCACCCTTGGCTCCGACCACCCACTATTGGTGTGTAGGATGTGTAGGACCCTGGTAGTAAGCAATTCCCTGGCAAGCAATAAAGATAACGTGACAGCGCCTACCTGTTTGTGTGTGCTCTTGGGTCCTCTCTCTGTTTGTGATACCTTGTGGCTGTTTGTTGCTACATGTATAAGATGATATAATTGAATCCAGTTTTTAAAAATATGAGGCTAGGATTAAAATAGGCAAAGAGTGAAACAGTTATAAATACCTGGGCAACACAGTAATCTTTATTATGTTAACCTGTGCTGCCTGCAAAACGAGCAATGAGGACCAATTAGTTAGGTCGGTCTTCATCCTAAAATCTCAAAATTTTGCATCTGGAGCGCTTCACAGTGTTTAGTTACGGATCTTTCCAGGTAACAAAAGTTGCTTATATTCCTTTTGAAAGGGGAGCTGATGTCTCCAATTGTCAGTATCTTTAACTCACTTTTGTGGAGATTTAACTTGTAGTGTGAAAATCTGCCAAATCGTAGTACAAAATCAAGAACACCTGGAATCAAGGTCTGGACATTGGACAAGTAAAGAAGTAAATTATCAGTGTACAACAAGACCCTGTGTTCTATTCTTTTCTGGTTATTCCTGTTGTGAATTGATCTGATCTGATAGCAGCATGGGGTTCAATGGCCAAAACAAAAATATTCAAACATCAAATCTTACGCTGAGCTGTGTAAAATTGGCACTACAAGAGCTGTCCTTGCATGAAAGCAGCAGACATGTACTAATAGGATGTTGGCTCATCACATGTTGGCAGAGTCTACGAGGAACTGACCCATTCTTAAATGAGGAGGACAAACTTTCATCAGGACAGTGTTTTGCAGAGAAGTACCTTGATGTTTCAGTTTTATTAGACAATGTGGTAAACACGCAACAGTTGTTCCACATTAACGGGACAGTGTGTAAGATGTAGACTGTTTTTCACTAAAAAAGAATAAATGATTGTAATTTCAAAAACTTAAAAATAAATGTGTTCTTAATGACCAACAATATGTTTGTGTGTGCATGTGTGTGTGTGTGTGTGTGTTTATGTGTATGAATAAATAAAATAAAAAAAGACACAAAACCAACTACAACAATGACAGACTTACATAAAACTGAGTTAACCTTCGGCTCCCATCCCTAACCCTGATCTCACATCCCGACCGACCGCACCTGCTATTAAACATCCCTGAGATACAGTATGAGAGCAATGGATGACAAATTTGTCCAAACTCGGCCAGGTTATCCTTAATTGCACATCTAATTTTCTCAACGTGAAGCGTGTTGGTGAGCTCAGCGAGCCACTTTTGCAATGCTGGTGCATCTTTACCAATCCATTGCTGCAATGTAAGTTTCTTTGCAATGATCAATGCATATGATAATAAGCATTTCTGAGAAGGCCTTAGGCTCTTTGCCTCATTTGAAGTCTCAAAAATGACCAGTACTGGATTTGGAGCAATCTGGATGTCCAGGACCCCTGATACGAATGATAAAATGTAAATCCAGAGAGCAAAACTGTGCAGTAAAATTCCATTTTCTATCATGCATTTTTCGCATATGGGAGAGCAGTCAGACAAAAATGTGAATCTTTTCCCTTGAGTGATGTAGCCTATGTGTGTGCGCGTGTGTGATTGTTTGTATGTATATATATATATATATATATATATATATATATATATATATATATATGTATAAATATATATATATATATATATATATATATATATATATATATATATATATATATATACAGTCGAACCTCTATATAGTGAACCTCTACAAAGTGAATCTCTCTTCATAGTGAACGAATCTTTACGGTCCCTTGCAAAACAGCTATATTTGACGTGTATGTAAAACCTCCTCATAGTGAAACTCCACATAGTGAATAATCTCTTCATAGTGATGCTATTAGTCAGTCCCTTGACAGCATCTACCTCTATATTGTGAATATCTGAACTTATCGAAAATTGTGAAGTTGTAAAATTGGGCGCACTGTCGGGATTTCCTCCCTGCCTAGCCGCTCTCGCGCGCCGCGACTTTCTCTTGCATTTTCACTTAATCCGCCGTCCACTGCGCATGCGTTTCTCCGCTGGTCATCCCTCCGAAAATTCTAAGATGTCGGAATCTGCCGTGAAAAGTATGGATGCTAGATCTATAAGTCGGAAGCGAAAGCCTTTGTCGTTGGAGAAGTGCGACATAATTCGGAAGTGTGCGAGTGGAGTGAAGCAGAATGCCATTGCAAAGGAGTACGATGCTTCGCCTGCTGCGATATGTGGCATTCTGAAGAAGAGAGAAGAGATAATGCGACTTGTGGAATAATAATAAAGATATTTGTTCAATGTAAAATGTTTTTACATTAGTTTTACCGCATTAGATTTTAGTGTTTAAACAACTTAAGTTGTTTAATGTACATTTATTTACATATTTATTTTTAAAAAAACGTATATAAAATTATTTACATATTTATTAAAAAATTATTCACATATTTCATCAATGAATTCTGAACATTTTAGGAAAACCTCTATAAAGTGAATCTCTCTTCATAGTGAACTTCTCTCCTCGGACCCTTGAAGTTCACTATGTAGAGGTTCGACTGTATATGTATATATATATATATATATATATATATATATATATATATATATATATATATATATATATATATATATATATAGTATACGATCAGACAATGACAAGCATTAACAGATGGTCTGCTCACACTATGCAAAGCCTCCTCCCAGGTTTCCTTGATCTGGGGATTCCAAATTTTCTTTGATTTTTTTCAGTAAAGGGTTGGGAGACCCCTTGTAGTAATCTATCGAAAAGAAAAAAAAATGTGTTTGGAAACCGGACATAATTTCAGAACTGAAGATACCTGAAAAAGCGTTTCCTCGGCAGTCTGAATTTCTCCTACAATTGCTTAAACGACATAAAGGTACCCTCCAAGTGCAAGTGTTTCAATTTACTGATTCCCAATTCTTTCCATAAATTGAGGGAAAGAAAGACGGGTTGCATTAAATAGGCGTAGACAATGACAATGTTCTGAGCTTGAAGTATTTTCTTATTTGTTTCCAAATCCGTATTATGCTCTGGATCACTGGGCTGTTGTAATAGAGTGCGGCTGTCAGACAGGTGGGAGTATCCCTGTCCCCGTAGAATAGGGGTGGCGTTGCTCCCTCTCCATCTTTAGGCCTGAAGGAAGCAGTGTTGTCTCGTCCAGCAGGAAAGCTTAAGTACATATAGTGCTCAATAGTAGTGTATGAGGTTCGGTAGTGCCAGGCTACCAATACATTTGCACTTGCAAAGATGTTCTATTATTCTGTGTGATTTGTAGTTTCATTGGAACGACATGACAATGGCATCTATGCTTTTAAAAAAGAATTTTGGTAAAAAGACTGGTATGTTCTGGACTATGTTTAAGTATTGCGGGAAAAAGACCATGCCTATGGTGTTCACCCTCCCTACCAATGATAGTGGCAATGTACTCCAGAATTGAATATTACTTCTCAGTCTCTCTATGAGAGGGAGAAAATTTGCGTTCGCAAAGGAGCTATATTTCCTTGTCACCACAATGCCTAAGTATGATATCTTATCCAAAGCCAATTTGAACAGGAGAGATACAAGCCACATCCAATCGTCCAATTTAATGGGAAATAATTCACTCTTACACCAGTTAATTCTATAACCTGCAAAGGTTTGACTTTTGTTTGACTTTTTGTTGACTTTTATTAGGTAAGCATTAGTTAAGGTTGTCAGTTTAGGATTTTATCATGATTGTTATTACTATTTTAAAAGACGAGAATTCTCGTCCATAGAAGTGAGAGTTAAGATGCAAAAATTACTCTTATGTTTCATGAACCAATTTAAATACAATTAAAAACATATTTTCCCATTTGCTATTGACTGAAAATGACATCATGTACTCAGAGAAATTACATCACAAGAGGGAATAGGGAAAGAAAGACGGGTTGCATGAAATAGCCGTACACAATGACAAGGTTCTGATTTAGAAGTATTTTCCTATTTGTTTCCAAATCCGTATTGTGCTCTGGATCATCGGGCTGTTGTTATCATGTACTCAGAGTGTTTTTTCGTTACATTCACAAGCTGAGTCAATGGTTTCTACCTGAGCCCTAAAACATGTTTGACTTTTGACTGGTGGGATTAGTGCAATATGGCGTTTGTAAATGTTTAATTAGGGATGGTGCAATAGGGGTGATACAATTTAAATTAATGCAATGGGAATAGGTGCAATAGAAATATGTGCTATGAGAATAGGTGCAACATGAATAAGTGTAATATATGCGTGCAATAATAGTTGAGTAAATGGAGTGTGGCCTATGTTTTCTTTAAAGTGTCTGTGATGGAAATTTGGATCTCTACTGTATGTTCCGCATTTTCCTGGTCTAGTGTTTGTTGTTCTCCTTGTCTCCTGAATACTGTCTCTGTACTGACTGTTGTATCTGTATGTTTCTTGTGTTTTAAGTCTTCTATGTACAACTACCTGCCAGGAGGTCTGCAGATGTAAATTAGCTCAGGGCTATAATCTGTTATATTTACATTTTTTTTTGTTTTGTTTAAATGTTTATTAAATATGCATTGTTCCTCCTTTGTAACGTGTAAACACATCTGCAGCTCAAGAGAATACTTGCTACGTCAAAAAATTAGACATATAGTTGATCACTGATTTGACAAATTATCTATACAGCCATTTTCTGAACCATAAAGCCTCATTGAGGTGGTGGACATACCTCCTGACCCTTTGGAGTCCACAATCTCATTTCCTTTTGCATCAGTGAAAATGAGCAGGTCGTCCGTATTCAGGGAATAGTGTACTTTTGCAAGGATGCCTGTGATTGTGGCTTAAAAGCTAAATGTTATATTCAAGATTCAAGAGTTTCATTGTCATATGTTTAATATTATTATACCATACAATGTTATTCCGTTCACTTCCCCGAGTAGCTGACTACATTCCATATATTACTTTTAGATTGTATTTGACACACAAGTGTGTGCACACACCTACACACACACATACAGTACACACACACACAAAGATGAATGTCTTGAAAACACTGTTGTGGCTTACAATTCATATTTGAACAAGAGTTGAATTGGCCCTCAAAATAGTTTCATAGTAGTTGATTACAGCATCCCTTGAGCACAGACTGAACAAAAGATTTTGACTATTCTTGTTTGACTATTCACTTGTACTTGTACTCATTAATACTTATTAGTAATATTATTTATTAAATCACATCAAGGAGCTTAATGGGTCGGCTAGCCATGCAAACTTCGCCCTCTTGTTTGTGTGTCAAGAAAATTACAAAAACTGTTGTATCTGGAGTATTCTGCCAACTTTTTCTACAACCGTGTCGCTTTTTGTCGGCATAAGCCTTTTGTGTCCTTTGAAGAGTATATTACTCGATTCCATTGTACACCCAGACCAATTTTTACCTATCCAACACCACGCAAGTGTGGGCAAACCTTTTAACTCAGGGGCTGGATTACTTTTAAAATTTGACAGCCGGGCCGAGACAGCAACAGGATACAATACATATATATATATATATATATATATATATATATATATATATATATATATATATATGTATGTGTGTGTGTGTGTGTGTGTGTGTGTGTTAAAAAAAACATTTATTTACAGTGCATATCAGACACAAACATAGCTAAAGTATTAATGTAATAACATTCTGTATACATTGGATTGAGAACAGTGTTGTTGATCAACATTTTTAGCCAGTGCTAAGTCTAGAGGTAATCCTGTTGTGGCAATTCTCAGAACAGATTTGAGATGTTTATCATTCATAACACTCAAAACCAATCTGCGTCATTCAGACCTGGAAAATTGTCAATATTTTCGAATAGCTCCAAAAATGAAATAATCTCCCGTTTGAGCTCCCAGACATGTTGACATACTTTTCCTAAATTTAACCAGTGAGCATTAGAATGGTATAGCAACTTCATGTGATCAATGTTAGAATCTTTGAGAAAAAGAATAAACTGGTGATGGCGAAGTCTCCTCACTCAAATAAAGTTGCCTGCAACACAGTTTTACACAGTGCTTCTTAGTGAATTATGCAGTGCAGGAGCATCACTCTTGAGCATTCCAACATTTTTCCTGTAATATTTGTCCATCTGTGATAACGTTAACGAGCGTACTCCAAGGTAACTTGTTCCTCTGTATGACCATTGATACGCTGTTAAATAAGTTCTCCCCCCGTTGTCACGTTCTGCCTGAGTTTCGTGCCGCTATGGGTTTAGTTGTAGAGTTTTGGGGTTGTTTAGCCATTTAGTTTGCATAGTTTCTTCCCCACGTCTGCCTCGCCTCCCTGTCTATTAGTTTGATTTTGTCCACCTGTCGCCTGTGTGTTCCTGCCCTTGCGTGTCACCCAATCAGCGTCCCCTGCCTCTTGCTCTCTCCCAGATGTTTCGCGTTAACCTTGTGTATTTAAGTTGCAGCCTTGTCACCGTTAGTCGTCGGATTATTGTTATGGTCACCCTCACGTTCTCACTCCCTCGTCCACAGTGCCCTCCGGTTCACCGATTGCCCTTCCCCGCAAGTTTAGTTTTGCGTTTTCTCGTTCCTTTTGTACTTTGCCCAGTTTTTGTTTGTTTTTGTTCCTGCCATCTTTTGTTCATTAAAACGGTGTTTTTGAGCACATCCCCTCCTGGCTTCCTTGCTCCTTGCACTCTTGGTCCATCCCTCCGCACACTCGCATTCTACTCGCCATGCCACGACGTGACACCCGTAAATTTCCTTTCAGGCATTCCATATCTAAAAAGTCCTTCATTATCTCGAAATGAGCAGTGTCCTTTATATCAGTCATTTCATTTGTCCAGTGCCAAAGAATATAATGAAAATAATGCCGCTTTATTGTTTAGCTTGCTAGTTAAGTGTTCGTCAGTTACTTAAATACTGAACTGCATAAGTTATTTTTTCGTTCTTGCTCTCAGGACATAAAATACTTGGGGTCTCTACCTTGCACTCTTGAAGAAACTCTTAGGAGAAAGGCTTACTTGCTCTAGTTTGAATAGCAGTAAATAACTTGTCTTCGTGTTTGGTGGTTTAAAGGTGTTTTGCTAAGCCTGCACGCTAACTACCAACCTGTCACCAGTAGCTTGTGTTGGGCTTGTGTTGAATAGTTGCTGGCATAGTTAGACGCCTTGGTGGACAAGTGAGTGCTACTATTATATCCTTTTAAAACTGCCACGGTTTCTTGGCAAATAAGACATACAGCCATGAACTGGACTACACTAAAAAAAAATTATATTTATGCGTCCATTTTTTCTCAAACACCTGGCATTCACTGACAACTTTTTTTCTTTGAAATTGATGCAGATGAATTTCTGTTTGTACCTCATCTTAAATGGAAATTCACCAGAACAGGTTGCTACATGTGACCAGATACTAGGGCTGTATACTTTCTTATTTTTGGTACATGATGAAACAGCCTAGGAAACAGATCCCAGGAGCTAAGTTGTCCACACCCTTAGTGATGTATAAACATTTTGGAGCACGTTTTCCCTTGCCAGGTTGTGGGTCACCAGGGCCCCCTTCTGGAACCAGGCCTGGAGGTGGGGCTCACTGGCTCAATCCTGGTGGCTGGCTGAGCACAGTCCAAAATGGTAACGTGGATGCCCCTTCCCATAGGCTTACCACCTGCGGTAGGTGCCATAAGGGTCGAGTGCCCTGTAAAATGGGTGGCAGCCGAAGGTGGGGACTTTGGTGGTCCGATCCCTGGCTGCAGAAGGTTTCTCTAAGGACATGGAATGTCACCTCTCTGTCAGGGAAGGAGCCTGAGCTGATGTGTGAGATAGAAAGGTTCCCAGAGAGAGCAAATGCCAGATTTTATTTTCCCATGATTTTTTGCTTGTCAATGTTAGAATAAATGCATCTAGGTTATCCCATGTTTATTATGCAATCAGTCACTATGTTTGTTATGCAATCAGCGTGTTTGTTATGCAGTCAGTGTATTGGTAAATTAGGAGCTGCAAGAAAGAGACGCCCGTGACCCGACCAGCCGCACTTGATGTTACTCAGGACAAAGATACCAGCATGGACTGCATTCCTCACCATCATAAACCAATTGTTTACATAGTTGCCAAATGTCTCCCCCAACCCTTCAGGGCAGCAATGACTTTTGACCGAGGGCCAATCCAAATGAATAAATGAGGAGCGGAAAGGATCTGTTCAGAGACTGGAAGGAGCTTTCAGAATGTGAAGGTTACTGTCTGCTCTCCTTGCAAGAAAAAAGTTCATTGTCTTCTCCTTGCTTTGTTACTTATTAAATGTTCTAGGTTGCTTGAACCTAACATAACATGATGGCTTGTGTTAACTGGTTCATACTGGCACTATTTTTACAAAGGTTCGAGGAGTTAAGGAGAATGTATTTGTTTTTGCAGGTGAAGTATATTTTGCAATTTTGGGCAACAGTTTCTTTATTAGCGTAAAGAGTTTGATGACCAAATGGTTGGCCATTAGTTACAAATAAAGGTCTTCAGTAACTACAAAAAAAACTGTAAACGTGTCATGAATATTAAAATTGAAAAGTTCAGACTAAATAACTCACAATCACATTATATTTAATTGCTGTTAGAATCATGAGGTTATTGTAAAAATATCTGTCTATAGGGGCTCCCTGGACCAAAACAATTTTGTAAATATAGTTCTGCACTATAGACCCACACTACTGTATTTTTTTTTGTCATTATAGGCAAGAAGAACTCCCTCCTGATGCACAAAGTTCAGCATGATCTCAACACGGGGGTGTTCAACAACCACGAGAACGAGATGATCCAAGAGATTGTCAAATACGATCGCAAGATGGTTCAACAGGTGGATGTAGCGCAACCGCAGCCCTTGTCCATAACACGGCTTCAGCACACTGGTGTTATTACGTCACCGGGTTCTTCTCAACAATCCCAAAGTTCCACTATTGCCACCTTGCAGCAGGCTGTAGCCATGAGCCTTTGTCTGCCCATGCAAGTGGACTCGGTGGGGAATGGGACATTGCAGTCTCCCAGAATGGTGAGAAGATTCCACGTGTTGCAGAATGTATCCAGTCCCAGTTCACCAATAACGTCGCAGCTCCTTGGTTCTGGTGCCTCTGCTCCAGTCATGTCCAGCCCCCCTGTTAAGAGCCCCCAATCATCACCCTACGGCTCCTGCATCCTGGTTGGTGCCACCACTGGCTCCCAACTGTCTTTGGTTCACCAACACTTGGCGAGCCCTGTGCACCAAACCAGCACGCATAAGAGCATGCATTCCTTGCCACTGAGGGGTCTTAGCCAGGAAACCAGCGCTCTGTCGATCTCCCAGCCCTCACTGCCACATGGGGGAATGCAAGGAGCCCAGTGTCCACACCAATCCACACGAGTCTCCTCTACTTCCACTGGACCAGATCAGACCCCATCGGGCCATTCGGGTGTCTGCAGTGCTATTTCACTAAGGATTGTGCTACCCCACAAGCTTTCAGTGGAAGCCTTTGGGACAGGTGTGGGATTTACCTCGGGAACGCCTGTCGGGGACTTGGTACGACATAAGAATGACTCTGTCATGAGTCTTCCAGAGACAGAGCAGATAAAAGTCCGATCCCGGTTATCCTCAAACTTGTGAGCAGAACTGACATGAGGAACACGTAGAAAAGAATTCCTCTAAGTGTAACAAAGTTAATGCCTGCAATGTGCAACTGACAGAATCATACTGATTCAGCATTTCATTTTTAACTGATTTTGAACTTGGCACTGAATTGTTTCTAGTCAAAGGCATACAAGCAAATACAACGAATAATAGCATACATTCCCAAATTTTCCGCCTTTGGATACAGTAGTTCACCATGTATGCCTTACAGTATCTTTGTATCCACTTTGAGGACTAAAATAAGAACAGGCTTTACTATACTAGTTTTAAATGCCATATCATATGTGTCCTTAGCTTTAAAAGTCATTTTCACCTCCTGATTCTTGTGAGTACAACTATTTAAATATTTCTATGACTCATCTTGTAACTCAATTGAATACTATTTTAAATCGTAAGATGCAGAGTATGCTGCATAGAGCAGCGGCGTGTCTGAAGTTTGTTTGTATATTTAAATCTTGGCCTCCAACCCAGTAAAATCTCAACCCGAAAGGCTCGTGACTCAGAAAACGAAATGGTGAAATGGTGCAGTCAGTCATTTGTCAAGGTATTCTATCAAAAAAGGCCACTGAGGTTCTAAACCTTCAATCTACTCTGCCCTATCCCAGTTGATTTTGTTTTTTTTTAAATTTTTTGCCGCAAGGCAGATTACACACTGGACTGGTTGCAAGGCCAATTACAGGACATAATTCATAAGCCGTGGATAAAATTCCAAAGGTTAGTCTATTTAATCCATCCCTGCGCAAATTTGCGCTGGGCCTCATACTTCGCTTTCACTGGCCATAAAAATGTTTTATATTTAAAATGAAGTGGAGCATCCCAAGTTGAACAGTGCTATGATCAGCCATGTGGACTTTTTGAATTACCTAACTATTTTTCCACTTTCCACAGTTGCAGTATGCATAAAAATTACATTTGGCACATTGGTGATTTAATTTCTTTATTTTTGTTTTTAATATGACTATTACAGTGCTCCATTTTGCCTGCTTCCCCACGTCCGCGACAAATAACATTTGCATAAGCATACTTTCACATCAACTTGCATCCCTCGGACACAAGTTTATTTATTTATTTTTTTACATCCAAACATTAATCATTGTCCATCTACTCTTTTATTCAACAACGAACTTGACAACTTACAAACATAATTTACAACTTTTGTTTTGATCGTGCGGAAAAAAATAACATCAATCGAGAAAAAAAATAAAACATCTTTGTTTACAAAAATAATGATTAAGTGGGCCCCCAGTTTACGAGATTAATCCGTTCTGCGGTTGGGATCGTAAAGCGAATTGGCTCTATGGCGGGCAATCCATGTTAATTAGCTAATGCGTGTAAAACCCCAGGTAAAAGCATCAAAATTGTATATACATATTAACAATTGGTAACAAAATAGTATAGTAAGTGCTACTTATATATAATATACATGTATACAATTAAATAACATAATAGATAAAAAAACTATAAAGGATTTTTTTACCTTTGAGTGACGTGACGAGCTTATTATGGCCATGTTCCCTAGTGAGGATAGTCTAGCCTAGCCTAGCTTTCTTCGTATTTCTTGATTATCTCCAGCTTCGTTTCCATACTAATCATATTCTTACTTCTCTCTTTAATATCACTTGCAATCTTGGGACCCATGGCTAGCCAATTAAAGTTTCAATTAAGCACTAAAATGCACAATAAATACAATATTGTAAGCACTCACGAGAACAAGTCTTTAACAATCCGCCACTTTGAAACCGTGACACTGCCCAATATCAGAACAGCATCTTAGTGACTGATCTGGTCCGCCGACCCCAATTTGACGCCCCGGCCCTAACGACATTTGACTGCTGACCTAACTTTTGAGCGCTCGCCGGAAAACCAGAGAAAACCGGAAAAAACGCGCGGGTCGCGGCCCTCCGGGACCGGAGGACGTCAAAATTTCAAGGCTCGAGTCGGAAAGGGGAAAAGTCCGAAGGGATCGGGGGCCAAAAATGAGCTGAAGTAAGACAAGTAAAGTACAAGAAAAATTCTAAGGTACAAATATAGGCAAGACAAAAAGTGCCTACAGTCCAGTGGTGGACCATCAAGGCCAGCAAGGCCTTCTCGGCTGTCCTAACATAACCTGACATCATTATCATAACTATAATAAATTATAATAATTATAATATCTATTATGAACATCAGTTTCCTTTTAAATTTATTTTCACTGAATATATATTTTTTATATATAAAATTATTCTCCATATTCTGTTCTTTTCATGTCTTATTATATCCATTTGGTTACGCTCCTGCCAGTGTTGTAGTTTTAAATTGGAGTTTTTAGCCAATTAGAATTCACCTTTGTGTTGCCAGGCAGTATGAAATCTTCCTGCACCCAGCTAGGGGCTTGGCCATTCGCAGCAACAGTTGCGGACTTCTGCACAAGCGCAGATGGATATGTGAGTGGCTTGTATACTGTACTTAATAGACAGCTGCAATAGCCAATCGAGTCATAAGATCGCCATCTAGAGGCCTCATGTTGAACATGACGTGATTGAATGCTCACTTCACAAAGGCGTCCTCATAAGGCTCACAGATGATGGAGACTACTACCAACAGTGTGAATACTAGGGCGAAAAATAGCTGTTTTAACTGACATTAAAATGCAAAAATGCATCCATTCACCGCTCTCAGTAATGTGTGGTCCTCCTATCGAATCAGTCTGTGGGAACCCAGTATTCATATGAATCGTTTCGCTTGTGGGTGAATAATTTACTACTGACATTGATTGTCTGGCTGTATGCTCCCAAACACACATTTTGGCTACTTCAGCATTTTCTACAGTAAAACGTTGTAGCTAATAAATGAAACATTGCTGTTAACTTATTTCTCTCCCCTCCTCAGCTACAGAACCAA